>NW_023192975.1:0-265 GCF_002007445.2 Ailuropoda melanoleuca
CCTATATTAGTTAGCTATTGGTACAAAGCAAATTAAATCTTGGAACTTAAAGTGACAAGCACATACTACCTTACAGTTTCTGAGGTCAAGATTCTGATGAAGCTTTAATAGGACAGTTCGGTTTTGGGTCTCTCATAGGCTGCAGTCATTGAGGGGTAAAGGATCTGCTTCCCAGTTCACTCACTCACATAGGTGTTGACAGGAGGTTTTAGTCCCTACTGCACAGCCCTGTAGCTACTCAGCTACAAGCAAAGCAATTTTTTTT
>NW_023192975.1:282-623 GCF_002007445.2 Ailuropoda melanoleuca
AAAAAAGAGGGCAGAATGAAGAGCCCAGCAAGCTGAGCCAAGGGTCATGGGGAGCCACTCCCAAAGAGAAGAACTGAGTTTAATCAAGAAACATTCCCTGTAGGGGAACTGGTTGCATGAGCTTGACTGGATTTTAGAATTTCCATGTGTCTCTTCTTCTTCTCCTCCTTTCCGAGTGACAATGTCTAGTGTGATTATCTTCTATGTTACCATTGCATGGGCTGCGTGTAAAGGGCTGGTAATTTACCTTTCCGGTTTTTAGGCCTCTATACCCAACAACTGAGCCCAAGTAACTGCACCTCAGGGATCACACTAAGAATTATACAGGTGTGGCTCTTAAA
>NW_023192978.1:0-571 GCF_002007445.2 Ailuropoda melanoleuca
CCTGCTCCGCTCGGGAGCCTGCTTCTCCCTCTGCCTGCCACTCTCCCTGCTTGTGCTCTCTCTCTCTCTCTAGCAAATAAATAAATAAAAATCTTTAAAAAAAACTAAAAAGAAAAAGCGCTCAAATCAGTTTACTTAAATAGGAAATCCCCGTGTGCTCATGTCTGTGTATGTGGATGGATATTTTCACATGTAAACAGAAGTGTTCATGAGAAGAGAGCAGACTTGGGTGGGAGCCTGTGGAGCTGTTGATAAATGCTCTGCCCTGGGTCACTTCATCTCTAGAAAAAATATAAAGCAGAGGAAACCCAGAGCCACAGTATTGATGGGCTTAAGAAGTCAGAGAACAAAATAACAAATAAAAAAACAACCAAACAAACAAACCCAGNTTGATGGGCTTAAGAAGTCAGAGAACAAAATAACAAATAAAAAAACAACCAAACAAACAAACCCAGAAAGCAGCTACAAAAACCTGGAAAGAAGTCAAGAAAAAAGCAGGGGCATGTAGCAAGAAAGAAATAAAAACTATATTTTCTGAGTGAAAAAGAAAAAGGGCAATAAAGATGAAATT
>NW_023192979.1:0-994 GCF_002007445.2 Ailuropoda melanoleuca
CTCATGTTTAGAATCAAATGTCTGTTTCTAAGGAGCTTTCTCTGATTACTCGATCAAAGCAGGCCTCTGACCAGCCACCAGTTATTCAGTATAATAAGACCCTGTTTGTTTCCTTAAGACGTGATTATTTGCTTGGCTATTTATCTATTATTTATAGCTATAACTAGGCTGTGAACTCTTGGGAGTAGAAATACCAGGACTGTCTTTTTTAACCAGTGTAACCCTAATGCTAGAATACATAGGGTCATATACATGGTAGACCAGTTAAATAAATATTCATTGAATGAGAAGATCAATGCATATATGGATAAATGTTATATCTTGGCTGATTTTACATATTCATTATTTTAAAATAATTTTTACCACGAGAAGACCAAAGAAATGGGACAGTGATGTGGAGCTCTATACCAAAATTCATGCTCCCCCTTCCATAGTGTGGAATTGTTGCTGGGAAGCAGCTGTGCAAGTAGGAACTACATTTCCCAGAACCCCTAGGACCCATGTAATCAATTTCTACCAATCAGTTTGGGGAATGCTATGTGTTTCACTTTCAGCCCCTGCTTTTAAGAAGTGAGTGGGACCTCTCCATGGGCTCTTCCTCCCTGCCAGCTGGAAATTGAGAACTTCAAGCTGTTAGAGCTCAGCATAGCCAGGGATAGAAGGATCCTAGATCCTGAGTCATGGTGAAGAAGCTACCTGTCAAACTGTGATAAGAATAAGAAAAAAAAAACAAAACAAAACTAGTGTGTACATCCATTTAAAGTTTGTGATTTGTTTATAATGGCATCTAGCATTACTCTGAATAATATAGAACTGAATACAGAAAATTAAAAGAAAGAAGAAAACTGAAAAGCAAGTTGTGATTACCGAAGATTCACTACCATATTACTATTTTTGGCAGTGTTATGCTTTCCAGATTCGTCAAGTCATACAGAGTATGATTAGGCCTACATTCAAGTAGGAGACTCTGAAGAGACTTTTACTCTAGAGTAGA
>NW_023192980.1:0-168 GCF_002007445.2 Ailuropoda melanoleuca
ATTCTATTCTTAGACCACAGGGGAATTGAGCCTGTAGTCCTAATGCAAAGAAAACCAGGAAGTCCCTCAATATTTAAAAAATTAAATGGAACTTTGCTGCATATCCTAAGGGTCAGAGAGGGAATCACAATGGGAATTCTCCACCTTTCCATGTCAGGGCTCACAGAC
>NW_023192980.1:436-1048 GCF_002007445.2 Ailuropoda melanoleuca
ACATCAGGATGGATGGTGCAAAGTAGAGTTTCACTGAGAGCGTGACACACACATTTAAGTGACAGAATAGTATGTAATTAAACATACATATATACTATGGAAGTGAAGGGAAAAGTAAGCAACGGGGTCAAAAAGAGGAATGGGAGTTCCGAGCAGCAGGCTGGAGTAGTCGGGGCTCGGGGGTGTCTCGTGGAGGAAGTGACCAGGAGACTGGTCACTGGTTACCGCGGTGCAGCACCAGGGTATGCGCTCTGCCTGACCCGCAACCGCAGGGGCCTTGGGGGCATTCTAGCTCCAGACCATCTCCAGACTGCAAATCGGCCTGAGCTTAGCCTCTGTGGTCTGGGTCCTTTGCCCCTGGGGGTGTCTCTTTCTCTGCTGCTTGTTTTGTTTTCCTCTGAGCTGCACTATTTTGTGTGGTACTTTTAATTGACACACATTCTTTCTGAAAATAAGTGGAATAGAAGTCATACTTGTTTCCTAAGTAGATCTGAACATACTCAGTAATAACAGCCTTTTCCCGGGCCCCCTGGGCCTTGATGTGCTTGCCCTAAGACCAACTCCTCGAATTTAAAAAACATATTATACCTTTAACATTTTCAAAGAATTAGT
>NW_023192981.1:0-1277 GCF_002007445.2 Ailuropoda melanoleuca
ACAGAGAATCAACAATAAACAGTAGACTGAGCCTGGGTGGCTCAGTCATTAAGCATCTGCCATCGGCTTGGGCCATGATCCCAGGGTCCTGGGATTGAGCCCCGCATCGGGCTCCCTGCTCAGCGGGAAGCCTGCTTCTCCCTCACCCACTCTCCCTGCTGGTGTTCCCTCTCTCGCTGTGTCTCTCTCTGTCCAATAAATAAATAAAATCTTAAAAAAAAAAGTAGACACAAGAAATAAGCAAATTGCATAGCATGCTGGAAATTGATAAATACTATGAAAAAAGAAAAATTAGAGTAGGGTAAAGGGGGGATCAACAGCATGAGGAACTGGGAAAAGTTCGAACTGCAATTTTAAATAGGGTGATACAATAGTAGACTCTTGGATAAGGTGACATTTGAGCAAAGACTTAAAGAAAGCGAGAGGGTTATTTAGTAGATAATGAGAAAAGAGAATTCCAGACATAGGGAACCACCTGTGCAAGGATGCAAAATTGGAGTGAGTCATGTGATCAAGGAGGAAGAGCCAGGGGGCCCTTGTGGCCAGGGTCAGGTAAGTGAAGGAGAAAGTCCTAGGAGGGACAGTCCAAGTTAAACTCCAGATTGAAGTGTTTGCTTCGTCTAATTTTCTTTGTAGCAATACAGCTAAATACATCACATATCCATTGTTCTCGACATCATAGAATCCCAAATAGCCCACATTTTGAAGCTACTTGGGTCACTTTATATGATTTCTAAGTTCATAAGAACACTGCAACCCATCATGAATCATACATTTTTTTTTTTATTTGACAGAGCGAGCCAGCGAGCGAGAGAGGGAACACAAGCAGGGGGAGTGGGAGAGGAAGAAGCAGGCTCATAGCGGAGGAGCCTGATGTGGGGCTCAATCCCACAACGCTGGGATCACGCCCTGAGCCGAAGGCGGACGCTTAACCGCTGTGCCACCCAGGCGCCCCATGAATCATACATTTTAAAAACATTTATTTGGAACATTTAAGAATGTCTTGTTTTTTAGCGTTATTTATGGATGCANATCTTGTTTTTTAGCGTTATTTATGGATGCATAGATATACCATATATCTAAATATATCTAGATATCGGTATCGATAATTTTTTTGATAAAATGTAATTTGGACTTTTCATTAATTTCCACCCTTCGATCACATTGTATTCATGATATTATACCACAATACCACATTTCCAATTTTCCATTTTGCTTTACGGAGTGAAGTCATTGCCCAAAGTACAGAACATGTGCGGTTGTATCACCAAATTACA
>NW_023192982.1:0-5079 GCF_002007445.2 Ailuropoda melanoleuca
TTTAAAAAGGATGTATGTGGAATTGTGTATAGAGCAAAACAGCAATAGGAGAGGTGACTGTGCATGAATTCGGCCAGCTTGGGAGTGAGGCATGCCAGTGGGCTCAGGGGGCGCCTGCATGTTGCTGAGCGCAGCAGACTCCTTCAGGCTGCAGGTCTCATGGGACTTGGCCTCTCAAGGGCTCTGGAGACAAGTGCTCCTCTCTCCTTGCAGGATTCTTCCCCTAAAGACACAGCTCCTTGGTTTCCCCTTCCTTTGGGGGGCTCCTTCCTCGACTACCTACCTCACTCCACAGGAGACAACACAGGCTCCCCAAGTGTAACTGAATCCTGCCCTCCCCACTTCTTGGAGTTCTCCGATTGCTCTGTACCCACTTCCAACCTCCCTGTGAAAATCCTATCCTCCTGTAAGCCATCAGCTTGGCCTCCACACTCCTCCACACTCCTGTCAGTCGACTTCCTGCACCTCTGATGCTATCATTCTGGTCCCCAGCAACCGTCACTTCTTGCCTGGACAGCTGCGGTAGCCACCTTCCCCTACCCTCCACCCACCTCCTTCTACACACCCACTCTACAACCCCTGCAATCCGCTCTTCTCGGTTTTTCCCCTGGCTGAGCGAGAGCATGTTTCCACAGTTGCCCGGCTCACGGCCCCAGCGCCCTGCCCCCCAAAAGGCCTCCCCATGCCCGCAAGAGCCGGCTCCCATCCACGGTCCCCTCTGCACAGCCATCTCCTTGTTCTGCAAAGACCTCACCTCCAACCTGCAAAGCCTGCTCCTGCCTCAGGTCCTCCTCCGCCTTCCCAGACCCGAACACCTCCCCTCCCAGGAAACTACCAGCTTTAATTTGGGCTGGTCATTTCTATATATTCCCTCAGGCTTTCACCATCCGTGCACGTGTCCCTGGAAAACGTACACAGTCTCAGCAGCACGGCCTCATATTTGAAACACGGCAGCACGTTTCTTCCTGACACTGGGACACGCAGGAAGCACGGCGCCAACTCCACAGGCTGAAAGCCGTGAACCCGTCTTGCACCCTGCTGCGATCCCACCTAGAAGATGCCCCATACACACCATCAGGGAGTGAAGACCCTCCTGAGACCACCATCGTGGCTTTACTTGTGGGGTCAACAGGCAGAGAGTGAGACCCAGGTGCTGGCGGCTCTGTGCCTGAGGCCCGTCCTTGTGCACGCCTGAGCCACCGACTCGCACAGAACAGAACCCACGGTGCGTCCGCGGGGCCCAATACCCCAAACAGCAGCCTGTGTGTGTCGGGGACTTGCTACGGAGCACCCCAGAGAGTGAGTGCGTGCTCTACATTCCCTTCATGCCCCGCGCCCTCTGGGGGCACGGCACCCGCTGCGCTTCATGGATGACGAGACTTCGAAGTCAGGCCACCACAAACCAGGTGCTCTGTGGTTTAGAGACACCCACGTAAGAGGCAGGGACGTCAAGTAATGGCACTTCTGGGAGGTGAGGAGGTCTGCAGCCTAGGAGGCTTCTAGCTATGCTAATGTTTTTGCTTAAGCTGGGTGGTACCTTGACATTTCTTCGTTTTGGTTTCACGTCGATCCCACATAATGTTTTTTCTCAATGAAGCTAACTGCCCGTGGTCACCCAGATACGGGAGCTGATGCCTGAGCCGGACTGTCGGTCTCACCACACACCTGTGATCACACTCCAGGCCAGAGCTGTGTCTGTGGGGAGCTGGCATCACCTATGTGACAGGTGAAACAATACCTCACAGAGCCCCCACCTCCACCGGAAGTGGGCCCCACACAGGTGTGCTGTGCAGGGGTTAACGGGACCAAATGACACTGCACGCAGAGCACAAGCCATATCACACGGCTGCGCCCGGCGTGCCAGTACCCACTACATCTCCCAGGGCAGCCTTCCATTCCTGAGGAGCCAGAAAACATCTAAGGCCATGTGCTACAGCATCTGGAAAAGCCGGGTTTCTAGAATTCTGGGTTTCTGAGAAAGACACTGTGCCAGTCTAAGTCCCCCAGGGGACCCTGGGAAGGAGAAGGGCCTGGATGCACTTTCTGAACTTGGCCCACAGACCAACATCCCCAGGTCACCTCCCCAGCTTGAGGCTTCCCCTGAAGGCATCACCTGCAGCAGCATCTTGAACCCCCCTGGGCACTCATGCCCCACCCCCAGCCTCCCAGGAGGTCCCTGGGCTGGATGGCCTCCTCTGTTGCTCTGCTCAGAAATCTCAGGCACTTGCAGTTCAAGGACAGTGCCTGGCATACATGCTGGCGGAGCAAAGTAGTGGGTTCTGCCCAAAGTCAGAAGAAGGGGGCTCAGGCGACCCAGAACTGAAGCAGGGTTCCAAGCAGTCTGTCTTTGTCCTTATGAGACCAGCAAGAACTTCCTAAGGAAAAGAGCAGGGGCCAAGGCCAGCGGAGTTGCCCAGAATGGTCAAGCCCTGCCCTCACCCACTCATTGGGCATGTGGTGACCTGTGGGATGACCAGGGTGGGGCCTATGAGCACTGCACAGGCGTGAGGGTTACATAATCCCCATCAGCAGCTGTGAGGAGGCCCATGCAGTGGAGCCCCATCAGCAGCTGTGAGGAGGCCCATGCAGTGGAGCCGGAGGTGACAGGTTAGAGGGGTAGCCTGACATTCTAAGAATGGGTAGAAACCAAACCTGTTATTTTCTCTTGAATCTGCTTCTTTCTCAAGAGCCTGAACGACATCTTCCAGCTGCAGAAGTTTGGTTTTCATGTCATTCTTCTCTCTCTCCAGAGCCGTGTTGGGCTCTTCTTCCCACAGGGCCTCGAGCTGCTCCTGCCCGGTCACCTGGGGGCCAGTGAGGTGGGGTTGGGACAGCGAGGTGCCCTCCTTGGCCTTGTCCCTGCTGTGCTACAGCCCCTGCTCCAGGGTGCTCTTCCCATGCTGGCCCCGCTCCTCCACGGCCTGCCCTTGGCTCCCTGTGGGGGCCAGCCCCCCACTCAGGTGCCCAGCACGCTCAAGAACAGCCAGCTACCTCTCAGTCTCTCCTCTGCCCAATGTCGGGGCTGAGCTGGTGAGACATCTCCTTCTGGTCCCCAGAGCAGCTCCTGGGCTTCAGTCTGGCTCAGACCAGCTGAGCCACTGGCAGGAGGCGCTGGCTCCTCCAGAACCGCTCTCCTGTCCATCCTACGTGGGTGCACCTGTGCCCACCTCTCGGGGGGAGCAGAAGCCACCTCTTCAGCAGCAAGCACATGCTGACCATCCTCTCTGAGGCCGAGGCTCTCCAAGAGCCCTCTACGGGCCAGGGAAGGGGCTGGGGTTGGGCTCTGCCTGGCACCCACATGGCACAGGTGCCGGCCTGGCACATCCCTGCACCTGGCTTGCCCACAGCCACACCCATCACCATGTTCCAGCCAGACCAGTGGCTGTTCCCTCCTGCCTGCACACAGGGGCATGGGGCCCCCTGAACCCCCCTGCTCACGATCTGCCACTGCCGGCCTGTCCCTCAAACAGGCCCACGGCATGTCTGTTTCCCCTACAAGCCTTCCCACTTGCTTCCTACAGGCGAGCTCCAGCCTCTCCTCCTCCAGGGCAGGAGACTTCCAAAACTCTGCCTGTTCCTTGCCTACCAGCTCCTGCAGCTTCGGCTGCTGACTTCCCCAGTGCAGAGGCATCCCCTTCCCCCTGCCCTCCCTCCGCTCCTTCTCCTGGTCGTGCTGCTCTGTCACCTCATGGGCTTGCAGCGGGGGTCTCCGCAGCAGCTCTTCCTTCTGTTGAGGCCACAGCGCTAAGCGCTTACAGTGGGCAGCCTGTGGGCTTCCGTCCTTGAGCGCTCGTAGTTCAGCACAACTTCGGCCTCTTTCCTACAGACACAGAGCACATCACAGCGCTGTGGACACAGCTCCAGGCCCAGTCCGACCCCGGGTTGGAAAGGCCTCCTCACGGGCTCCTCTTGTCCCGATCACAGACATCCTCTGCCTGGCCTGCTCTGTCCTCCCACCCCCCATGCATGCCAGCACTCCATCCATGCCCGGGACCCCCCACAGCAGGTCTGTCGGAGCATCTGCCCTCAGTGGGGCTGGGTTCGATATACAGAAGCTGACACGAAACCGTTCACACGTATGACTGTTAAGTATAAGTTGATTGTAACTAAACAGGATAAAAATTCCGTACCGGAGTCACACAGGTCACATGTCCAGGGCATGTGGCTGGTGGCTGCCATCATGGACACAGAAGACACAAGACATGTATTCCATCACAGGAAGTACTAAGGACAGTGCTGGTCTAAAACTTTAGTGAGATGTGTGAATCCCACCCACAGTTAAAGCTACCCTTGAAGATTCAGTAAGTTGCTGGGCACCAGGCCTTCACACCCTGGGAGAATGCAGTCCCAGCCGAGGTGAGGGCACTAAGGACACAAGTATGTTAGGCATAGTAAATGCTCATGGAGCCAAAGTTCTGACAGATCCAGGAAAGAAGGCATGAGTGACCCCTCGTTCCAGAGGATTCTCCTCACTGACAATGTCAGACGTCCTTGCAGCTCACTGTGAGGCTCCTGTGGAACCACAAGCACCGCTGGGCCACCAGGCGTTCCTGGTGCTACTGAGCAACATGCCAAAGGGCTGACTCACAACGTGAGTTTGCGCCACTGTTTGGGTTTTGTGCTGGTCTGGGGCTGGGAAAGTGAAGGGAGGTGACACCCCCTTAACAATTTGCCATGAAAAAAATGACAGAGTGAGGGCCATGGGGCTGAAAGAAGTCAGGATAAGCACCTTGGGAAAGCAAGCAGCCCCTGCCCTGTAAACCAGAGCTGCCACCTGGTTCTGGCCGAGTAGGCCCAGGTGAACGGCACCTGGCAGGAGCGGCTCCAGCTGGAAGCACTGATGGCACGGCCTCCATGACCCACACAGCCCTTCCACCAACACCCCCCTGTGGCAGTAGACTCCTCCTCCTTTGAAGGGCCTGACGGAACTTCTGTGTTCAGATGGAGGGCGGCGGGGGGCAAAGGGGAAGAGAAAGGGCCCTGGTGGGGGGATCAGTGATGACACAGAGGCTGGGGCTGCCTTCTGGTGCCACAGTCCAAGGTGTTCTGGACAAGGGCCACCCAAGGTACAGGTCCCTA
>NW_023192983.1:0-1001 GCF_002007445.2 Ailuropoda melanoleuca
CCCCGCCAGCCGCCAGTCGCCAGCCGCCCCGCGCGGGTTCCCGGAGCTCCCCGTCTCAGTCTGGTGTCTCACCTGTGCTGACCGCGAGTCCGCCTGCTCCCCCGTGCAGGTGGCCCTCCAGCCACCAGCCGCTCCGCGGATGCTCCCGGAGCTCCCGGTCTCAGCCTCGATCCAGTGAGCACACCGGAGCTCCGGAGCTCCGTGAGATGCTTGGTGGNCACGCTCCCGGCTCACGGACTCAGTCTGCCGTTTCCAGAGTGCGGGTCCGCGGTCCGCCCGCTCCCCGTTGCAGGTGGCCCGCCAGCCACCCTGCGCGCGCGCTCCTGGAGCTCGCGTTCTAAGTCTGCTGTCTCGTGGGTGCCGTCCGCGCGTCCGCCTGTTCCCCCGTGCAGGTGGCCCGCCAACCGCCAGCCGTCCCGCGTGCGCTCCCAGAGCTCCCTTCTCAGTCTGCTGTCTCAAGCGTGCGGGTCCGCGGTCTGTCCGCTCCCCCTTGTAAGTGGCTACCGCTTCCCGGCGCCCTGACACGGCGGCTCCCTCCCCCTTCTGTTTAGCTTCCGATCTCTGTGCGCGGTTTCACGGCTCCCCGCTTCGTACCTCGATACTCAGCGCTGGAGATGTTCATTTGTAGAGATCCAGATGTATCTTCCTGCGTCTCAGGCTGATTCCGTGGATATTCCTGCTGGTCTGGTACCTATCCAGCTCAACTCAGGGGACCGGCTGAAAAAGGGGTCCCCTACTCCTCCGCCATCTTAACCTCCTCCAAATATGTATTTCTTGTATCACAACATCACTTTGACATTTGACTGTTTTTAACCTACAAAACCAGCAAGTTTCTATATAGTTTATATAACATAGTTTATATAATATTTGCATGGTAGGTTTGCTGGGAGAAAAAAAGAGGGCTGCTTTCCTAAAACCGCTTCTTTTTTATTTTTATTTTTTTTTAAAGATTTTATTATTTATTTGACAGAGATAGAGACAGCTAGCGAGAGAGGGAACAC
>NW_023192984.1:0-616 GCF_002007445.2 Ailuropoda melanoleuca
CTCTCTGGATTCATAGCCCACCTGCACCTCTTACCAGCTGTGAGAACCGGGCAGGTCAGTTAGCCTGTCCAAGCCTGGGTTCTTCCTCTGCCACCATGAGGATAATCATAGTCCCCACCTCCTGGGCTTAGCAGGTTGATCAAATAAGAAATGTCAAGCACTTAAGAACCTATAAATACCAGTGGATATTAATTATTTTCATGATGGATAATGAGATTGCAGAAGCAGCTTGGAAGGGGGATTTCTTCCTTGGGCAGGGAGCCCATTTACAGTCTGGCCACACAGCAGGGAATCTGGCAGGCTTAGAAAGTTCAAGGAAGCACTGAGGTAATCCACATACCACAATCCGGGGACAAATGCAGATGCAGAAGTATGNTAAGTATGAGCACCCACCAGTGTCTGCTGCATCCGTGACAGAGCGCGGGGCGTCAGGGTCAGGGACACGGGGATCACGCTGCCTGGAAAGGAAGGAGAGCAGAGGTGTCAGCTGCAAACATATGGGAAGATGTGCTGTTTAAACTAGACCTGATGGGTGGATGGAAGGCTGAAGGAGGTGAGGGAAGAGCATCAGGGGAGGAGAACAGCATGAGCAAAGGCACGGCACGTTCATACATTA
>NW_023192985.1:0-258 GCF_002007445.2 Ailuropoda melanoleuca
TTGTGAGAAAATAAAATTTTGTCATTTGACCCACCCAGTCTGTGGTAATTTGTTTGGGCATCCCTGGCAAAGATTCTTAATGAAAGAAGAAATAATAAAAAAAAAAAAATTAGAAAAAAGAGTAACAAAATTGCCGTGAAACATTCCAATGTCAGAATTATTGGGATCCCTAAGGGGGTGGAGAGAAAGAGAGATGACTAGAAGCTATATTCGAGCAAATCATAGCTGAAAACTTCCCTAATCTGGGGAAGGAAACAA
>NW_023192985.1:305-654 GCF_002007445.2 Ailuropoda melanoleuca
AGAAAGGACCCCTCCCAAGATCAATAAAAATAGATGAACACCTGGCATATAATAGTAAAACTTGCAGATCTTAGAGCCAAGGAAGCTATCCTGAGACCAGCTAGGGGGAAGAGATTTCTTATGTATGGAGGCAGGAACATCAGAATAACATCAGACCTATCCACAGAAACTTGGCAAGCCAGAAAGGGCTGGCAAGACATAGTCAGGGTACTAAATGAAAAGAACGTGCAGCCAAGAATACTTTATCCAGCAAGGCTATCATTCAGAATGGACAGAAGGACAAAGAGCTTCCAGGACAGACAGAAACTGAAGAATATGTGACCACTAAGCCAGCTCTGCAAGAAATATT
>NW_023192986.1:0-606 GCF_002007445.2 Ailuropoda melanoleuca
TGGTTTAGGTATTGTCTTTCTAAAAATGTATCCATTCAATCTGTATTATCTAATTTATTGGCATATGATTGTTCACAGTATTCCTTCTTTGGACCTACCTAATGGATTTTGGACTGGATTGTTAGGAAGGAGAGGTAAGGAAGAAATGGAAGGGAGGGGAAGGGGAAGGAGAAAGGAGAGAAGAAGAGAAGGGAAAAGAGGAAATCTGTTTTAAAGATGCCCTAAATAATGTCTCCCTCTGTGTTCTGCACTCTGTTCATCACCCTATTAATGCTACTTGTCAATCCTTCTGTACCCAAATAATAATAGTTTATATTAAGTGCTTATTATATACCAGGTAGTGTTCTAAAGACTTTACACATATAACTCATTAAATTCCCATAACAACTTCATGAAATAAATATTGTTATTATCCCCTCTTTACAGAAGACTGAGTGTAGAGAGGTTAAGTTACTGCCCAGNAAGGTTAAGTTACTGCCCAGGGCCTCATGGCTAGTTAATAAAGTGAAGATATAATTCCAGGCTATTTGCCTCTAGGACCAATGCTCTTAACCCCTACACTCTACTAACACAAGTTCCGAATTCACTTGCTCAGCTATTCTGACC
>NW_023192987.1:0-648 GCF_002007445.2 Ailuropoda melanoleuca
CTTCGAGAGGTGATTAAGTCAAAATGACAGGCCCTAGTGTGCTTAGAAGAAGAGCAAATTTGGACACAAAGGGACACTGGCCATGTGTGCAAAGAGAAAAGACCACGTGAGGATGCAGCAAGAAGGTGGCCGTCTGCAAACCAAGGAGATATGACTCAGAACAAAATCAATTCTGCCCACCTCTTGATCTCATACTTCCAGCTCTGGAGCTATGAGAAAAATCAGTATCTGTTGTTTAAGCTACTCAGTCTGTGGTATTTTGCTATGGTAGCCCTAGCAAATTCATACAGTGATTAAACTTGAAAATATATAATACACTTTTATTGCTTGTTTCATCATTATAGACAGTGTGTTTGATTCTTCATTTCTCAAGATGAAGGCTTTTAGCAGCCTTACCTTTGTATTTGCTCTTTCTGCCCCTTTCAGTCTCCACTTTCCGTCATCTGTATTTTTACATCANCATCTGTATTTTTACATCAAATTTGATAACATTTACAATGTATGTTGTGACCATAATGAAATCTTCTGGTGCTTTACAGGTTGATCTTAAAAATCAATGATCAAAGTTGTTTATATGTTATGGCTATGTTCACTTACTAGCCTAGAAGTATATTTTTTATTTTCCTAAGTTTACATCTCTCTTCCTCT
>NW_023192988.1:0-585 GCF_002007445.2 Ailuropoda melanoleuca
GAGTACAATTCTACTTCAAGATTATTTTTGAAAGTGCCACGTCCCTGGATGTATCCTTGGAAAACTCCACAGCTTAAATATTAACGCACAGAAGCGCCTGCTTATCATTTTGCTTGGTTCGCTATCTTTTAAAAACAGGTTGGTATGAAGTAATACTTACACTTCTAGGTCACCAGTAGACTAGATTAAAGATCAACATCAAAGTTGGATAAGCAATTTTGTGGCGGAAATATAAAGAAGCCCACTGTTTCCGACAGGGAAGTGATTTGATTAAGCCACAGATAAGATATAAAGGACTAGAAGGGAGTTGAACTAAAACTTTCCCCATGATTCTATATTTGGAACAATTTATAGATGTACATGTAATAGGAAATAAAGGAAAGAAAATTTGGGTTGTATCAGGTAGTGTNATATCAGGTAGTGTTTTCAAAATTTGGTATCACAACACCAGTACGATAATAATAATAATGCCATATCATAACATAAACTTTAGACATTATAATTAAACTTGACTTCTTCACAAGCTACTCATATCAGCTAGTGGTTTGGAAAAACTCAAGGAAGCACGGCCTCTTCTTGATTTAA
>NW_023192989.1:0-621 GCF_002007445.2 Ailuropoda melanoleuca
CTTAGTTTAGGCTTGAGTTGTAATCCCAGGGTCATGAGATCCAGCCATGAGTCAGGCTCTGCACTGAGCACATTAGAGGCTGCTTAACACTCTTTCCCTGTGCCTCTCTCTCTTTCTCTCAAATAAATAAATCTTTTTAAAAAGACTTAAGTTTACATATGATAAATGTGTCTTCAGTGAACATCTGCTGAAATCTCAGAATTGAGCAGATTTGAGGGGGAATATGGAGGTAAAGACCTAGAGGAATGAAAGAGAGAAGTGGGAAAATCCCCCACATANAGAAGTGGGAAAATCCCCCACATAGTTGTAGTTATTTCAAACCTCTACTTGTGTCCCGAACAATGTCTTACAACACATTCTACATATGCTCATATTTTCAGGGATTTTTCAATTGAAGAATCAATATAAACAGGAAAATAAAAAAAATATTGATAGTCAACCTAGAGAAACACAGTATTGCATGATAAAATATTAGCAAATATCACCTAAGCACACTTAATTTACTAAATGTGAAAGACAAAAATTGTTAAGCATGGTATATTGTGTTCCTCTTTAGAATAGTTAATTTAGAGTAGCACATGGTGCACCTGGGTGGCTTAGTAGTTTAAGTGTCTGCTTTTA
>NW_023192990.1:0-717 GCF_002007445.2 Ailuropoda melanoleuca
GGAATATTAATGATTACTAGAACAGAACTCTCTTGTGTAACCATTGCCAAGGGAAAACAGTCATCAACTTAGTTGTTTTCCCTGTGCTACCAGCATCCCCCCTTTCTGTCACCCCGCCTATGGATTATTTTGAAATAATTCCCAGATGTGTATATCACTTCTATAGAAGGGAAAATACATAGGAGCTAAAGTTATTGGGCTGGATGATAAAATGTGCCATATTCAAAATAGCTCTTCTTATAAATTCCTAGAAACCACAGAGCTAATGATTAATTATTTGTCATTATCAATAATTAAAGGCTGAGGGATCTCCTTGAACTTGCATCTCTAAGGGACAAGCTGGAGAGCAGTGTCATGGAAACAGGAAGGTCAAAGGCAAACTGCTGCTGGGAATTGGTAGGAAACTTTATTTGGTGGTAGCCTTTGTTCCCGTATCAAGCCTCCTACAGATAGGTCTTGAGGTTTTCAGGATCAAAGAGAGCAANTTTTCAGGATCAAAGAGAGCAAATTTTTTTTTATCTGCCTAGGTGGTGTGGTGCAGCAGTTAAGAGCATGGACTCTCAAGTCCCATCTTGGCCGTATAAGTCACTTTAGACTCCCTTTCAACTTGCTGTGTTTCAGTTCCGTCCTGTCCAAAATGAGATAGTATTGGCATCTACTTCCTAGAGTGGGTATAAGGATTCACAGAGATTCGGGCACATTGAAGAATGTCATGTA
>NW_023192991.1:0-1748 GCF_002007445.2 Ailuropoda melanoleuca
AATAACTCAATATAAAAGCACTCAGACTTAATAAGAAACACATTAATACACCACATAAAATATAAATTTTACATGTTAAAATTTTTATAAGGACATTTGCTATATATATATTCAAGTCATGGATCAAAAAGTTGGTATTTTTAATGTATCAAATTACCAAAATGTTTTAAATTGTTAAATTATAGAATATCCATTAGATTTTTTTCCAGCTATTCCACATTAGGTACCAAAGGATTTTTAGCAATGAGAATGCTTCATGCTGTAATTGCCAGGGGAATGTTGGGGCATAAGTGAGTTACCTCTGCCCTTATCCCCAGGCAGTTGGGGCCCCTCCATTCAGATCAGGCTCCAAAGACCCCATGTTTTGGATTGCTTTTCTAAACATTTGTTCAGTCCCCTTCCAGTAGGATTGGGACACCCCAAATGTGCCATCTGGGAAGGGCAGCCCCAGCCTGGAGTTCAGTCCATATGTGTCTCCTTCATGGAACTCTGATCTTATGGTCAGCCAGATGCCCTTTGGGCGAGGAGGAGGGCAAAAATTATGCTTATGTCCTCATCCTCATACCTGCTGGTCTGGCCGTTTTTCCACAGAGCGGTCTGGTGACTCACTGGCCTGAGACAGAGTCACCCAAATAGTGCAGACACCCTAATTTTGGATGATTAGCATTTGTATCAGATGTAGGTCAAGTTCAGCGCTCTGCCTCCTGGTGTATCCCTGGAGGTTTGAGCCATATCATGGGCATATGTATGGGTACTCACTTATCCTGTTACCACCACTGGGCAGCTTCGAAGGGAGTATGTGTATCAAAGGTTCACTGACTTCATGGTGCTGCTTCCATTGGCGAGCTGCTCATTCCCCCTCTCCAGTTCTGATATGTGGTCAGACAGTCCTTTACGGTAGCTCTCATGGAGTGGTAGTCCCTCTTCTTCCTGAGGACGTTCCAAACCCATGGGCCCTTCTATTGACTGGCCCTCTGTTATTGCTGATGAACATGGAGGTGACATCAGGACCTCACAGATTGCTGTTGAGCCACAATGGAGGTAGAATAGACATTCTTTGAGGTGTCTACTTTCCTCACTCAATTAGTTTCTCGCTATCCTCCTTGCTGGTGGTGGATAAATGAAAGGCAAGGGTGTGGTCTGCATTCAGGGACTGCATTTGGGAATGCAGCAGTGAAGGTCTCAAGAGTTAAATGGCAGACATATTGGAAAATGTAACAGTTACACATGGTTGGAAGATACATTCTGTGTTTACCCAATAAAATTCCAAAGAATATATTTAACATGACCTTTTACTTTAACATGGTCTTTCACATTTTCCTGCATATTCTGGGTAAGATTTGCCTTTTGGGTCATCCTTAACAAAGCAGAGTAGCAAACTGAGAAAAGGCCATTTCAAGGGACCATGCTTGGGTGACATAGTGAATGGTAGGGCCTCAGGAGCAAGAATGTGAGTAGCTTTACATAAATGCCAGAATGCTGCCCGGACAGGAGTATCTTGATGGCTGCAGTATAAAGAGCTGTATTGAGGTGATGTGGCTTTGTGAGTTATAGGGCCACTGGCTTTTTCTGGAGTATGGCATATGAAATTTGCAGGGATCATGCAAGTATGAGGAGATGGTTTCTGCACCCAAAAGGAAAGAAGTAGTACCTGAACACTATGAAGAATTTCCATGCGCACAGGTTGGGTAATAAATAGGTAACTTCTTGTTTACCCCTTATTCTAAAGTTTTCTTGATAAATCACTG
>NW_023192992.1:0-238 GCF_002007445.2 Ailuropoda melanoleuca
CCAATAAAAATATTTGCAGAAAGTATATAATTAATCATGAGACAGCATGAATCTAAGACATAGAAAAGATAGCATCTTGGAGGTTAAGATGGCGGAGGAGTAGGGGACACCTTTTTCAGCCGGTCCCCTGAGTTGAGCTGGATAGGTACCAGACCAGCAGGAATATCCACGGAATCAGCCTGAGACGCAGGAAGATACATCTGGATCTCTACAAATGAACATCTCCAGCGCTGAGTAT
>NW_023192992.1:513-677 GCF_002007445.2 Ailuropoda melanoleuca
CCTCCAGGAGCGCGCGCGAAGGGCGGCTGGCGGGCCACCTGCACCGGGGAGCGGGCGGACCGCGGACCGGCACTCTGGAAACGGGAGACTGAATCCGTGAGCCAGGAGCGTGCACCACCAAGCATCTCACGGAGCTCCGGAGCTCCGGTGTGCTCACTGGATCG
>NW_023192993.1:0-27086 GCF_002007445.2 Ailuropoda melanoleuca
GGTTAATTATACAAGAAAGTATAAATATATAAGTATGTATATGTTGGCTAATTGAATTTAAATAAAACATATAAAAGTATGTAAGATGTGTATAATTGTAAACAATGTATTATTTTCGCCTGATTTAAAAGGCACCACCTGAAGTAAATATTATAAACATGCTGATGAGCACACAGTGTATAAAGATGTAATTTGTGTGACAATGGCAATAAGGAGAGGGTGTGCATTGAATCTACGTGAAGGTAGTTTCTATATGCCGTGGAAATTAATCTGGTATTAATCCAATTAGAATGTTATAATTTAAGGTGTTAATTATAATCTGAGGGAAGCTACTAAGAATATAACCCAGAATATACAGCAAAAGAAGCACCATGGAAATTTATTTGGTACACTAGAACATAACATAAAAAAACCGGTAATGGAGGACTATTAGAAAAGAGATGACATATACAGCCAAAAAAACCAAAACAAAACAAAAAACAGATACCAATGCTACCTGATTAGTAATTAAATATTCATGGATTATATACTCCAATTCAGAGGCAGATATTGGCAGAATGGATAAAAAAAAAAACCCTATAATCTCTATTTGCTACCTATGAGGGAGTCACGCTTTAAGTCTAAGACACAGAGAGGCTGAAAATAAAAGGAAAATAAATACTAAGCAAGTAGTAACCAAAAGAGAACTAGGCTGGCTTTGATAATATAAGACAAACTTTTATGACATTTTTCTTCTAGAAAAAAAAAGGACATTTTATAATGACAAAAGGGCCCATCCTTCGAGGAGAGTATGAACATTTTACAAGAGAACTCCAAAATACATAAAACAAACTGACAAAAATGAAGAGAAACAGACCCCTCAACAATAACAATTGGAGACTTCAATATTCAACTTCCAATAATGAATAGAACCTGTCATTTCTTGTGATGCTCACAAGGGTGGGCAGAGTAGGGGCTGAGATCCATATTTCATGGTGCAGGGTACTGAAATTTAGAGATTAAGTGACTTTCTCAGAGTTGCAGCACAACTGCAACTGAATGATGGTTCTGAGTCAGGGGATACAGATGGTTCCCTGGAGATGGAGATCCCTGGGCACCTGAATACGAGATCATGTCCGGGACACCTAAATTGAGCCCTTTCCTCACTCCCTTGCTCATATCCTCTTGCCCCAATGTTTCTGCAGGCAGACACCTGACATGCCAGGAGGTGCCTGCGCCAAGGGGATGGCTCAAATCCTGACCCAACTCCTGGCTCTGTGTTTCAATCCCTGACTCAAAATACATTGTCTTTCCTCCAAATGAAGAACAACCCCTGATGGAGTGGGGGGATCTGAGCATGTCTCCATCTCCCCTCACTTGCCCCCAGCACTTGATTCTATCTGCTGCCTTTCAGTGAGACTTCCTGGTGGTCAGGTGATCACCCTGAATGACCAGTAGTCTGCTTGACTCCCAACTGTCTCAGAACCCAGGACATTCTAAACCAACTGCCCACATGACAGTTGCTCAAAGAACTAGATTCGTCTTCAACTGACCAAACGTGGATGATGAGCATTTCATTAACTAGGAGAGGGGTCTGCCAGGCTGGACTTTTGTGGCTTAGTGGATGAAATCTACACACGTCCAGGGTCTCCCTGACTATCTGACCCACCCTCTGAGCAGCCACTAAGGAGGGCATGGCTGAGAGCAGGAAGTAGCTACACTGGCCCTTGAGTAGGCACCTTCCCTACTCATTCCTTCCTTTTTNAGGAGAGGGGTCTGCCAGGCTGGACTTTTGTGGCTTAGTGGATGAAATCTACACACGTCCAGGGTCTCCCTGACTATCTGACCCACCCTCTGAGCAGCCACTAAGGAGGGCATGGCTGAGAGCAGGAAGTAGCTACACTGGCCCTTGAGTAGACACCTTCCCTGCTCACTCCTTCCTTTCCAACACCCAGTGTCTTTTGTACAAACTACAGTCATTCTTCTTGAATCTAATTACTGATTTTATTCCCATGCCACCTTCAATGGAGTAGTTAGTGGGGGTGATATTTGTGGCCCTACCATGTTGTTTGGTCAGATGCCCATTTCAATGTGGCTGAACCACTGTGGGCACAGCCCGCAGAACAGTGGACAGCCAGCAGATTTTCTTAAGCACAAATAGTTATATTGTGAATCCTGTGTTTGAATCCCTTATGGTCTTTTTCTTTTTATAACCTGAGCCACAATCCTAGAAAACATACTGAAAATAGAACTGTTGATATACAGCTGAGAGAAGACCCTGGGAGCACATTCATTCATTCCTATGCTGCACTTCTATTCTATGAGCAAAGAGGGGTATTATGATCTATGATGGGGCTGTGATTTTATGAGGATGAGACAATGTAGAAAGGCAGCACAGCACAGGGATGGAGAGAGAGAGAGAGCATGAGAGCTGGTGTCTGGTGGCTGATATCAACTCATGCTAGAAGACACATGTACCAGGGAAAGTTACTTAACCCCTTTGTCCTTGGTTCCCTGTTCTGCGGCATGAGGCCTATTTACTAGTATTCCCTTATGAAGCTTAACATAAGACAATCCAGATAGCACCTGAAGAAAATGACTGGTACTTCTTAAGTGCTGTATAAGTGTTCCAATATTAAATGTCTGCCAGAATAAGCAAGAAATATAGGAGTGGCTGCCTCCAGAGAGGAAACTCGAATGGATACAGGGCAGGGGAGGGTGCAAGGTGACATTTCAGCCTTCACATGGGCATGATGCTTTACAGCTCATGGAGAGTATCTGTCATCATTTTCTGTCATCCCCATCATCCTCATGGGTTATGCAGTGTAAGTGCTGTGACCCCTGTTTTGTGATTCATGGCTCTAAATTGTAGAGATTTTAAATGACTTGCCTGGAGTCACAAGGCTGATGACAGATCTGAGATAGGAAAGTAGTTGTTTCCTTGGGGACAGAGATCCCTGAACAACCACCACCCCCTCCCCTGAGTCCTCCAGATCAGGTGTTGGACTTCTGAACCAAGGGCTACCCTCCCTCTATTCCCCCAATTTTCCTGTCCCAAAGTTGCTGCCAGGACATAGAAAGTGCTGGAGCCAAGAGAAGGGCACATGCCTCCACCCAAACATTTCAATCTCTGACTCAAAAGCTATGATATTTTCCTGAAAGGAAGTCCCTTAACAGGTCAGGGGGAAAATCCCTCCTCCTCCCACATCATCACACATCAGCTGCCTCAAGGCAGACCGACGGTCTGACCACTGGTCTACTTGACTCTTATGTGGCCCAGAGCCCAGGATTTTCCAAGCCAACTTGCACATATAACTCCTCTCTAATGAATCAGCTTGGCCTTCAAGACCCAACCCTGGATGAACCACTAATTAATGAGGAAAGTGACCTGATGGACTGGTGCTTTGCTGGTTTAATAGATGAAGCTGACATGTCCTCCACTGTCTTCTGACCACTGATCTGAGCAATAGTCTGAGCAGGCAGAGCCTACACTCCCTCTGAGGATGCACTTTCCCACTCCCCAAACTCTGAAGTCTCTACAGACTCCTTACCCTTCTCTAGACCTTGCAGTTGCAGGGAGAGAGTTTCTTCCCTCTGTCACCAAATGTTCATTCCACCAACCCAATGGCATTGTCCCTTCTCACCACTGTCCCAGGCAGCACCCAAACACCCAGTAATCCTGTTCACATCAACCAATGGAAATCACTCCATGAAATCCCAGTTTCATTCCTTTATAAAAAATCTGTGGATTTATAGACCGCTAATGTTTGGTTTTGGATCTTGACATCTATACTCAGAAGAGTTAACCTGTGATTTCCCTTTACTGTGATATCTATTGCTAGGTGGCATCAAAATTCTCCTGATCTGATGAAAGCAGTGTAGGTGTGTTCCCTGTGCGTATGTTCTCTGGAAGACGATGTCGGAGAGTGGCATCATTTCTAAAACACTTTGTAGAAATCAGAGGAAACTATCTGTGCCTGAAGTTTGTTTTGTAGAAAAAAATAGTTTTACATTTGTTTTTTAATTGATGTTTACTTTACATATTGTAAAGTCCCCAAATCTTAAGTGTCTAGCTTTATGGCTTCCTGTAATATAAATGCATCTGTTGCCAGCACCAATTTGACATACAGAACATCTCCAGGACCCTGGCAGCCTCCTATAGAAGGAGTTAAGAATAATATCTAACTTATTAGGTGACATGAATAAAATCATCTACTCCATGTATAGTTTAGGCACAATGATTACACATAATTAGCTCAAAAATAGTGTGGCAGCACCCTTGGAAGGTAGTTAAGTTGCCTGTATGTATTATTACCACCACCCTATTTCTGCTTTTGTGGCCACATGCATTAGCAGTCACCCCCCTTTTTGGTTGGTTTTCCTGAAGTGCCAACAAGTAAGTTAGGGAAGCAATGGAGAACATGTGCACTAGTTTGCTTTACCATTTTCATCCCAAGCACCCTGCATTCACATTTCCTCTTCCTGTTCTTCTTTGCCCCAATTTACTTTGTCTTTTCCTTCTTTTGAGTCCATTACAAAAAAATTTGTTAACAACTGAAAGGAAGACAAAAATCAGGCATAACCAGAGCCACCCAGGGAAGGTAACCATTAAGTGGAGGATGCTGAGAGCAGATCCAGAATTCCTGGGGCCCCTCCAGCAGGGACCCTTCTGACTCCCAGCCCAGCTCCTGGATGGGGGCATTCAGGGCTGCTCAGTAGGGGTCTGTGGTACAGACCCAGGGTAAGGGGCCAGAGCAACACTAAGAATGTGAATGAGGTAGGCTGCAGGGAGGTTTTACGGACATTGATCCAAGGACCTTAAGTGCCTGTATGAGACCACATACTACAGGATGAGAATTATAAAAAGAGGGAATGGGGCAAGAACTACAAAGAGGAGCTTAGAGATAGCAAAAACAAAGTGAAAAGAGATGAAAGAGGAAATAAATTGCATGCACAATTTTGCTCCCTGCATGTAATCCTGTGCATGGATAATTGTAGGATTTGGGAGGAGGAAGCCTTGGGAAATGACGGGGACAGTCAGGGTTGGGGTGAGAACTTGGACCCACTGCTCCAGGCAGGATAAAGTCCGACCTGGGGATGACTCTGTCTTCACCTCTGCAATGAGGGAATGGGTCTCTGTGATCTGCAGCATATTTTTCCAGCCTTCAAATTTCATAACTGTGGCCATGAATGAACTCCTGTGTCATCTTGTCCTTACAAGAAGGCAGTCACTAACTGCATGCATTTCTGTGTGTGATGTTGCCTTCCTCAGTACTCGTGAAACAGTACTCCCCTTCCACTTCTCGCCACTATTTAGTGTTCATCGTCCTTCTCCATGTCAGCCTCTACCAGCCATGTTATTTTAAAATATGGGAACACTGGAGGAATGATCATGGGTATGCTGCCACCCTCCCTCATCAATCAATTGATCAATTAACCAATCCATCCAAACCCAGGGGGCACCTGTAATGGGACTGGGGTTTTGTTGGGCCCTATGGGAGAGAATGGCAATGAGTTCCACATACTACCTGTCCTGTGTCTGGGGTAATTGCAGTTACTTGACGATCATCCTCAAAAAATCCCATAGGTTTCCTAGTGCCCTAGAGAGCATGAACATGAAATTAGAAGTAAGCTAACTTGTCTAAATTCCCTTAGTCTATAAGTGGGGCAACAGGGGCTCTACAGCTGATGTGATCACATAAACACACAGTACCTGCCAGAGTTTGCCCTGAAACTTGGAAGGACTGGGAGGGTGGGCTTTGGGCAGGCCTGGGGTAGGCATGACCAAGGTGTGGGGGGCAGGGCCAATGTGTGGCTGAGGCAGTGGGTTCTGAGAGGAGCACTGACTCCCTGCCCTGCTGCCCAGAGAGAGGTTGTGTCCTGTGGTCAATGTCAGGTGACCAGGTCAGCAGGGCTGTAAGGGCGGGTGTGTGAAATAGGCCCAGCAGCTCCTAATTCAGTCCTCTAGAATCCCTGCCAGCCATGGAGGGTCTCCAGGGCAGCTGCACATGGGCCTCTTTCAGATGGAAGCACATGCACGGTTCAGACTTGGATGAGGAGTGGAGGCTGGGATGAGCTAAAGGACCTTGGAGCATACCCATAATTCCAGAGGAAAGATTCTTTAACTTCCCTAGCTATGGAAGTAGCCTTTAAGGAGGAGCAAACAGGACAGGAACGTAATGTTACTAGTCCTATACGTTAAAAGGGAGAGAGTTGACCTCTCATCTACCTCCTGGCTCATGCTAGAACTTTGTATCCAGATTCAAGCGTCTGTTGGGTCGCAGCAGATTCCATCCATCAAGGTTAATAACAAGAAAGATACCAAAATCCCAAGAGGTGCTAATGAAACAGAACCTAAGCTTTGACATCTGGCAGTGGGAAAGAGAAGGAAGTACAGGTTTCATGGGAAAGAATTTTTAAATAGGAAAGCAAAAATGATTACAGACACAGCACACCTGATGCCTATGGACTCAATTCCTCTTACTAATATGTCATTAAATTATGAAATGAATGAAGTAGACGTGTACATATATTTCCCTACCCTTTCTGCTTTCTTATCCACCTTCCTCAGTCTCCAGAGCAGCAGGTGCAACCTAACTGTACCAGGAACCCTCTGGCATTGCTTCCTACCTGAGTGTTGTTCCCTACCTGGAGAGTCATCCTCCTCACTACTGGAATCTTGAATGCTCTCCACAAGAAAGTCTATAGAAACACAAATATTATATATAGAAACACATAAATTAGAGGGGCTCACCGTTTCCTCCTCCTCTAGTTGAGGTTGTGTGGGTCATACAGCATCAACCTGATATTTCCTGTGGGTTCTCAGAAGTTCTCTATACTTGGTGGAGTCAGAGCCCTTCAACAAGAATTGATCACAGTTACAAACCTTCGAATGAGACAGAGATGCTGAATGAATCACCTTTCACACTCTCAGTTCTACAGGCACATTGCAGCTCTTACCTCCAAACTTACCACCTGAGATTCAAATCATTATGGGCACATTTGAAATGTGGCTAGTGTGACTGAGCAATGTGATGTTATTTTAATTTGCTGAATGTTGGTGTAAAATTAATTATAAGCAGACACATGTGGCTAGAGGCTAGCACCCTGGATAGCACAGTTCTAGAATCCAAAGATGAAAAAGAGGTCACTTCCCCTCCCCTGGTTGTTTCTTGGTTGTAGTTTGCTGGCCTGATCTCATCATTCATGTATAGGTATTTCTGGGCTCATGCACACATGAGAGGCACAACTTAAGACTCTGGGACACTAAACAGTAAGGTCAACCACCAGGTCCTAGAGGAAGCGACCTACAGAAATCCCAATGTCACTGTATAGAAACAAACAAAAAAATCTAAAATATATATGGAACCACAAAGGACCCCTAATAACCAAAACAATCTTGAGAATGAAGAACAAAGATGGAGTCACCATACTTCCTGACTTTAAAGCATATTACAAAGCTACGGTAATCAAACAGAATGGTACTAGCATAAAAACAGGCCGACAGACCAGTGGAACAGAACAGAGAGCCCCCAAATAAACTCACACATACATAGATAAATGATCTTTGACAAGGGTGCTAAGATTGCACAATGGGGAAAGTAAAGGAGGCATGGAATGAACACTGACACTCCCTAACCCAGCTGTTTAGGAGATTTGCAACAGGGTGATGGGCACCAAGCTAAAAGCCAAGTTTTACTTTAAATTCCTATTTGCCACTGTATCTTGGGTATGGACTTACAGGATTTGAGCATTTCTCATGGAATGGTAATGTCATAAATTACATTAAATTATCTTCCTGATTCTTATCTGCTCTGGGCCATGTACAAGCAATGACCTCAGCTATGACAGATGTTGGTCTGCACTGTCCTACATGGGGCCTCTTACCTCTCAGAATCAGTGGACTGACCAGGAGCATGTGGACTTTCTATGTGAGTTTCACTCTAATGACTATGCCAGAGCTGGCTGTTAAATCCATCTATAGTTGTTCTGGGTTATGTGACCATTGAGGTCACCTTATAATGTTGTCAGTGTTTGGGACATGTGTACACTTTAGTACTTTTGGGAGTGTACACGGATGCTGAAACTCCCCTGCTCTGTGACTAACGACCCTGTAGCTGAGTGATAAGTGCAGATCAGTAGCACGGAGCATCAACAACAGGGATACAGGCCTCGGTCCACATTTTGACTTTCCTACTTAGGAGGTCAAGACCTTGGGACAGTCTTTCCTGCTCTATCTCCATCTGAGGAAGGGAGTATTAAACAAACTTCCAGGCACAGTTGTGGTGATGGAGGAATTCGGTATTGTATGTGAAGTGTTCGGTGGTGAGGAGATTATTTTGGAAAGTTGACACTTGCATTGTTCTGTGTGAGTGGGAAATACCTCCTGAGGAAACACACACATACTNTAATCTTTGATAAAGCAGGAAAAAACATCCGGTGGAAAAAAGACAGTCTCTTCAATAAATGGTGCTGGGAAAATTGGACAGCTACATGCAAAAGAATGAAACTTGACCACTCTCTCACACCATACACAAAAATAAACTCCAAATGGATGAAAGACCTCAATGTGAGACAGGAATCCATCAAAATTCTAGAGGAGAACATAGGCAACAACTTCTATGACATCGGCCAGAGCAACCTTTTTCACGACACATCTCCAAAGGCAAGAGAAATAAAAGATAAAATGAACTTATGGGACTTTATCAGGATAAAGAGCTTCTGCACAGCCAAGGAAACAGTCAAAAAAACTAAGAGACAGCCCACGGAATGGGAGAATATATTTGCAAAGGACACCACAGATAAAGGACTGGTATCCAAGATCTACAAAGAACTTCTCAAACTCAATACACGAGAAACAAATAAACAAATCATAAAATGGGCAGAAGATATGAACAGACACTTTTCCAATGAAGACATACAAATGGCTAACAGACACATGAAAAAATGTTCAAAATCATTAGCCATCAGGGAAATTCAAATCAAAACCACACTGAGATACCACCTTACGCCAGTTAGAATGGCAAAGATAGACAAGGCAAGAAACAACAATTGTTGGAGAGGATGTGGAGAAAGGGGATCCCTCCTACATTGTTGGTGGGAATGCAAGTTGGTACAGCCACTCTGGAAAACAGTGTGGAGGTCCCTTAAAAAGTTAAAAATTGAACTACCCTATGACCCAGCCATTGCACTACTGGGTGTTTACCCCAAAGATACAGACGTAGTAAAGAGAAGGGCCATATGCACCCCAATGTTCATAGCTGCATTGTCCACAATAGCCAAATCATGGAAGGAGCCGAGATGCCCTTCAACAGATGACTGGATTAAGAAGCTGTGGTCCATATATACAATGGAATATTACTCAGCTATCAAAAAGAACGATTTCTCAACATTTGCTGCAACATGGACGGCACTGGAGGAGATAATGCTAAGTGAAATAAGTCAAGCAGAGAAAGACAATTATCATATGGTTTCTCTCATCTATGGAACATAAGAACTAGGAAGACCAGTAGGAGAAGAAAGGGATAAAGAAGGGGGTAAACAGAAGGAGGAATGAAGCATGAGAGACTATGGACTCTGAGAAAAAAATTGAGGGCTACAGAGGGGAGGGGGTTGGGGGAATGGGATAGGCTGGTGATGGGTAGTAAGGAGGGCACATATTGCATGGTGCACTGGGTGTTATACGCAACTAATGAGTCATCGATTTTTACATCAAAAACCAGGGATGTACTGTATGGTGACTAACATAATAAAAAATATTTAAAAAAGTAATTATTGATAAGACTGTATTTATTGCCATTTGATTACTCTGGTCATCTCTTTGGTGGCATTTCCTTGATGAAACCCCCTGAATCCTCCCCTCTCATTCATCATCTTTCAAAGCTCCTGACAGGAAAAGTTCATATACCCCATGACATAACCTAAGCATAAGACTGTTGAAAAGAACAGAGCCATCTCAGGGTCTCCAGGATTTAAGGAGTCAACCTCAGTTAGCAATTTTGGACAAGCCAGTGTAAGCGTGTGAACTGAGACCGGACGTGTAAACTGGTGTTTGTTTGAGACCATGGACTTCAGAACACCATGGACATAAAATCACCTTGACCTGCAAGGAGAGAGGGGTTTTTCTGGTCAAGGATATGGACAATTATCCTGTCACAAGAGAACCAATCCCTGATCCATCAGGTCCCAGCCAGGGAAAAGTGGCTACCATGTATCTGACCAAGAGGCTGGGGCCTTGAGGGAATTTCTGCATTAAAAAGAACTGCGTGAAGAAATGCAGGAATGCTGAAAATCCTAGCTCATAGGTCACCATAGATGTGAATAGAACCAGGCTTAGCTGTGCCTTAAGAGTACACCTCCCATCTTTTCCCCATACACAAAACAAGCAGGAATAGGAATCCAGAGATCATTGACAAGGATCCCAGAAGGATTCCAGTCTCAGTAAATGGTGCACCTGGAGCCCCTAGAGGGAGACTGAGGATGGCAAGTCCTGCCTGCCCTCAGTCTATTTGCAAATTACCTTCCTCCGGCTTTGTCCCTTCCACATGCAGGATTTGATCTCTTTACATGTTTTTCCCCACTTAGTGCTGATGCAATTCCAGAGTTTGAAGTAGAAATCTACAAGTTCTCGATACTGGGTCAAAAGAAAAACAAAACAAAAACACAACATCAACAAAGGAAGCAGGGAATAGTCCTCCTTCCTTTAGAGTGGAAAAAAGCAGCTCCTGTCCTGGGCAGGAAGTAGTTCTGGGGAGTGTGACTCTTATTAAAGACTCCCACTTTCAGTGGTTATTGCTATTTCTGTGGAAGTACCTTCAACCTCTAAATCTCAGGAGTTCTGAGGGGCTGTCTTTGCTGTTTGCCCAAATTCATTGTACTGAAATGAACCTGTCCTCTGAGTAAAGGGGATTTGGGGGTACCCTCCAGTAGCTAGGGAGGAGGATTGGCTCTTCTCCTTCTTCCCACATACAATAGCTGATGACGTTATAAGATTCCCTAGTTCAGGATGAATACGAAAATCTATATCTTTTACGTTACTGTAGGAAGTAAAAGAACCAAACCACACTCTCGGGCTCTAAAAGAAAAAAGGGCTTTAATACAATAATATTTCAATTTACCACTTATTTAAGAGAATAAATATTGCCCCCGTCAAATAATTAATAGATGGGAGGAAGGGGTGTGGAGCACATGGGGCGCATGCACCACAAATCCCCAGCTGCTGAGGAATCCCTGCAGGCCACTGGACACTTGCTCAGCCCTGAGGTTGACTGTGGCCAGTTCTTCTCCTTCTTGAGTGCTGCTGACCAGCTAGGACTGGGGCTCCAGCTGGCAGGACAGGGTGTAGCTAAGGACAGAGGGACACCTGTGAGTTGCCCAGACGCTTCCATTCAAGAGTCCCTGCCAGTGTTTCCCCACAGCTAGAGACTGGCGCCCCAGCAACAACGCCTGAGGCTACCCAGGGAAGAAGGATCCCAGGAGTGGCCAGCAGAAAGAATCCACCCCGAAACTCACCGACCCAGCTCCTGATGGGCCTCACCTCTCAGCCTCGCTGAGCGGCTCCATAGCCTGGATCCAGGCCCGAAAAGGATCCTCGGGCTCTAGGGTGTAATTCTCGGCAGCCACCTGGAACAGCATGATGTCTGTCATGACTTGGTATTCCTGAGCCGAGAGAAAAGCACAGAATGCATAAGGAGCCTGGGGGTGGGGGGACGGAAGTAGCCGGGCCTGATGAGGGTTGAGCAGTGGGAGACGGGACCTGTCCCGGGTCTTGGCACACATGGCCACCCTCCTGCCTGCAGATTCATCCAATCCCAACCTGTTCTCAGAGGTGATATAAATAGCCCTTCCTTCGGGAAGCTATCCTTGATGCCATTCCTCTATCATCACTTACTAACTTGATGGGTCTTCCACTTCTTTATTATCAAACTATCCCAGTAAATGTGAGATGGAGGGGATGGAGCCAAGGAATGTTATTCCTAGGGACATCTCTGATACCCACTCCCAACCCTTTCCTACAGGAAGTGACACCTATGCTCACCTTATTCTTTTTCTGGTGGTTGATCTCACAGCCCTGGAAAGCAGAGAGCCAAAGTCCATCAGAAAGCGTTCCCTGGTTATTACTAGCATCTTACAACCACACCTTCTTATGTTGCCCTAAGGCCAAGACACATTCGTGGGCTCTGCATACACTGATAATGGGACTGGGATCTAGGCCAGGCTCTGGGGTCCAGAGAAAGGAGGACATGGGGCAGATGGACTGGCTACAGTTCGGGACCCTGCAGCACCACCCTCTCGGAAGACAGTAGGGGAGGCCGAAGCCTCAGGCAGGAAGGGGCCGCTGCGGCTACTGAGGTGCTTGCTGATGTGGAGGGTCCACTTCATTCTCCTCCCACGGGCAAACTCACCGGGGNGGGAGGCCGAGGTCCACTCAGACAGACCTCATGCAGCTTTGCCTTCAGGAAGCTCTGCTGCTTCACCAGTCTTCGGCACCGGGAGCCGTGTCCTAACTGCAGCCTCCCCTCGCTCATCCCTGAGATGGGCAACAGCCCCCAGGCTCACAGCGGCAGCTGTGAGGCTGTCGTGAGGGGAGGTTTGCCGAGGCCTGAGAGCTCAGGGCTCCGTACAGGGGCACTGTGCTCCCAACCTCCGGATTCTGGTTCCTCCCCCACAATCCTCAGGCTCACCCACCTCCAGATAGTCCTCCATGGCGGTATCCAACATCACCAGCTCGGTGAGGAAAGTGCCAAGGAAGGGCACGACACCCTGTGTCATGAGGGGGAGGGTTGGGATGAGTCCCTGCTCGCTGGTGCCCACAGGGACCCTCCTCTGAAAATGCTCCAGCCTCCTGGCCCACCCCAGGGGAGCACGTGGAGCAGCCTAGGACCCTTAGCAGCCTCCCCTCAGGTCCCTTTCCCCTCCCCCTCCCAGAACATCAGACTCCTCCTCATCACCTCCAGGGCCTGCGTTTCAAAAATGCCAGGGAATGGAGCACTAGGTCGGTCCCTCCCCACCCGCAAAACCCATTCTCTCTGGACCTTTCTAGACCCACCTCCTGGTCCTTTTGAAATAAGAATTGTAGAAGCTGTGGCCCCAGGAGCCGCAGCTGGAGTGGGAAGGCCCCCCTTCCTGATCTTTCCTTTTTGGGAGGCTTCCAGCCCTCAGGGAGGAGCCCTCCTCCTCTGACCTTGGAGGCCCCGGGCCTCAGGCACGCTCACCTTCTTCTGCACCCTCTTCTGGGCTCCCCGGAGGGCCATCCCCAGGTTGGCAAATCTATTGGCTGGCTGCTCCCGCAGGGCCAAGGAAAAGTTCCTTGAGACCATAATACCCTCAGGCCACTTGCCCCCACCGTCTTGGACTTCAGAACCTAGACATCTGACCTAACTCATACTGATCCTGAGGCCTCATTATCCAGAAGCAGGCCGTGAGTGGTTCCAGAACAATCTCACTCCAACATTCACTCCATGTGTGACCTTGAGCTTGCAGCCTGGCCTCCCTGAGCTTGTTTTCTCATCGGGAAACGTGACAACTCCACCTATCTCCCATGGTCTCCTGAGGACTCAGGATCCTATTACTCTCATCATTGTGGTGGCCCTCAACCCAGCCCAACCCCATCACTGAGCACAGGTCTGTCCTCTGGGCTCTCCCGGTTTGTAGAGGCCCCCAACTGGACCAGCTGTTGACACAGAGGGAGAGGGTGTCTAGGCTAGGAGTCTGCTTGGGCACCACCTGCTTGCCCCCTCGCCGCCAACGGCATCATCTCCTAGGCTGTCACCACATTCATGCCAAAGGCTTCCCTCCACAAGAAATGTTTCAGACCATTCCCGACTTCATCCACTCAGGACCCTGTTCCCTCACACCCCTCCTCTCTTTCCAGACCTGCACCTTCCAGGCTACGTTGATGAGCAGGTTCCTGCCCTGTGTGGTGTCCTTGCTGCACAGCTTCTGAAACATCCGCAATAGCTTCCTGAAGAGAGGCAAGGGAGGCAGGATCAATGGACGAATAATGTGGCAGGGTTGAGTGCGAGTGTCTTTTCTTTGAGAACCCCAAAGTGTCAACCTGCCTGGTTGAGGGTTTCTTTTGGGATCCTCTGAGCACTAAGGTCTTTGGAGGATNCTGAGCACTAACGTCTTTGGAGGACATGGGAGGGGAGCTCTCATGTGGCTCATCCTGGGCCTCCCTTCCCATATTCATTGAGAAACGCTGTTTGGGTCAATTTGGGGTTCAAATGGGCAGAGAGCTTAGTGGCTGTCAAGGAAACACGTGAAGAGATTTCATGCAGCTCAGCCCCGTGTGGGTCATTTGGCAAAACTGATTTCTAAAGTGGGAGGCATGGTGGCCTCTTCACCGGGGAGGCTGAGAGACCCACCCACCAGCCCAGGTCCTGTGGTCGGGATTTGCCGCCTCCCAGAAGGTCCAAGCTGCCTGAGGGCGAAGAGGACAAGCCTCTGGGGGCTCCCTCATCTATCCTGGTCCCTCCATGGAGTGAGGCTCACTCACCTGGAAACTTTCTCCCATGNCGAAAGCGGGAGGCATGGTGGCCTCTTCACCAGGGAGGCTGAGAGACCCACCCAGCAGCCCAGGTCCTGTGGTCGGGGTTCGCCGCCTCCCAGAAGGTCCAAGCTGCCCGAGGGGGAGGAGGACAAGCCTCTGGGAGCTCCCTCGTCCATCCTGGTCCCTCCATGGAGTGAGGCTCACTCACCTGGAAACTTTCTCCCATGTCTTGTCGAGGCGGTGAATTGAGACACTCTGCAGAGCGGAGACAATGGCATGTAAGGACGACTAGTTCCTCAGGGTTTGACAGGCCTGGGGAGGGAAGAGAATGGGCTGTCACATGGGGAGCCAGCACCTGATTGGCTCTCAAGCTTCAGTCCCCCTCAGGGGAAAGCGCTCCTGCTGGAGGAAGCCGCTGTCCAGGGACCTGCCGAAGGGCACACGTGAGGCCCAGAGAGTCCCACTGCTGCGGAGGAGGATTTTACCTCACACCAAGGAAGGAGCCAGGCAGAAACCAAGCATCCCAGCATGGGGCCATGCAAGGCGAGGTCAGCTTGCCCCTGGACGGAAGAGCCTAGGGACTGCACGGTCCCTAGGGCNGTCCCTACGGCAAAGACCAGGGCCTTCCACCCTGAGACGTGATCAAGGGAAGAGCAGTGCCCGAGACTCAGGAGGGCACGGCACCTCGGCTGGGCTTCCCATTGCATGCCTTGGCCACCTTGATCCAGTGCTCCACCACCATGGCCCTGTCCCAAGCTGTCATGCTTGGGTTGCCAAGGCAGGTGGTGATGATACACTTGGCCACACCGTTGAACTGGGCGACAGTGGCCCGGACTGTGGGTGCCAGGTGCTCACTGCCAGGCTTATTGCGCTTGGACCAGACGGAGCCCAGGCACTGATGGGGCAGCAGCTTCTTGAACAGCTCCTAGAGAACAGGGGGACCTTTGTTCACCCAGCCAGTTCCCATGCAAGACTCATGTCCTACGTAGGGGTCACAGGTCAGTGCTGGACCTCAGGGAGCTGACAATCTGGCCTGAGCCTGCTTGGAGACTGTGGATTTCATTCCATTGTTTTTCCCTGAGGGANCCCTGTCCCGGGCTGTCATGCTTGGATTGCCAAGGCAGGTGGTGATGACACACTTGGCCACACCGTTGAACTGGGCGACAGTGGCCCGGACTGTGGGTGCCAGGTGCTCACTGCCAGGCTTATTGCGCTTGGACCAGACGGAGCCCAGGCACTGATGGGGCAGCAGCTTCTTGAACAGCTCCTAGAGAACAGGGGGACCTTTGTTCACCCAGCCAGTTCCCATGCAAGACTCGTGTCCTAGACAGGGGTCACAGGTCAGAGCTGGACCTCAGGGAGCTGACAATCTGGCCTGAGCCTGCTTGGAGACCGTGGATTTCATTCCATGGTTTTTCCCTGAGGGAACCCAGTACACAATGACCCAGGAGCAAATAGAGCAAGGGAAGGAAGGAGGGCATTTGCACCCTGATCATGCTCAGGAACTCCCAGCTCCAGGTGGCACTGCAAGGTGGTCCTCCCAAGGGGGCTTCTTCCCCTCCCCTCCAACGGTCATCCCCCTGGTCCTTCCCCCCCTTGCAGAGGCACATTCTCACACGGGAGCTGCAACCACACGTTTTTCCATCTGCCCTGTTCTCATGGATACATCAGATGCCTAATAAATGCTGAGGGTACTCATCCTCCAAGGCAGGTGAGTGGGTGACCCATGGACTTGACTGAACGGAGGGAGCTGCCCTCCTCCACCCACGCGACCAGGGCCTGCCCATTCGTCTCTCCGTTCTGGCTCATTTCTTCTCCCTCGTACCTCTGGATCAGTGCTTATCAGGGTCTCTCGCTACAGTCCGCAGCTGGACAGTGAAAGCTTGGGTCTAAGCGCCTTGATGGGTTGACAGGGTTGGGAAGTGATGAAGCTGAGATTTGGTCCCAGACCATAGGAGTCCACATCAGGGAAAGGCAGGTGTGGGGCAGGTGAGAGCAGAAGGAAGGCCTGCCCCTGCCCACCCTGAGAGCCCAGCTGCTCACCGCATCCATGTACGTCTGTTGCTCTGCCACCATCCTGGGAGGGAAGCCCAGGAGGTCGGGCTTCTCCTCACTCCGTTGGTTCTTTGTGTTGACACAGCAGGAACCATCTGGAGCCACAGTGGGCTCTATGTCTATTGCCAGAGCTGGAGTGAAAATTCCTGAGAAAGCTTATGGTCTAGCTGACTGCAGCTCAGCACCCGGCACACATGGAGAAGATGGGAGCACATGTTCCAGTTCTGGAACAGCTGATGGAGGGGAGGCTGGCTCTGACACTGGAGGTGATGGTTGATGCAGAGCTGGGGTTGCCTCTAGCTCCATAGAAAGCCCTTTTTCTGGCTCTGCAACTGGAAGGAGCCCTGGAGCTGGCACTGGAGCAGGTTAACGAGAAAGGTTCATCCACATAACTGACTTTCTGTGTGCCTTTCCAAAAACAGGACATATACCATGGCTTTAAGGAGGGCACGTATTGCATGGTGCAGTGGGTGTTATACACAAGTAATGACTCTTGGAACTTTACATCAAAAACATGGGATGTACTGTATGGTGACTAACATAATAAGAAAATATAAAAAAATATATCCAATGAATATCCAATCCATGAACCCCATTCCAGATAGCCTTCCCAAATTACAATCTCCCTTACTCTCTGCCTCTATGGGCTCCAGAAGTTCCCGCTGCAGCAGGAGAATGGGGGCATGGTTTTTCAGGTCCCAGTCATGCCAGTTCAGATGTACAGAGCCCCCCCCCCCTTTACCTAGAGTCATATGTGGAGCAGAGTCAGAGGCCTGGCCTTGCATTCCACATGCTACTCCCACAGCACCATTCTTTCTGTGTGGGTCCCAGAGGATGGCCCCAGGCCACTCCCAACCCCTCTGTAGCTGTCTTTGCAGTGGTTTGCTCATCCAGAAAACCTGAATGAGTGGTTTTTCCACTTACACTCTTCATGGCAATAGGTCTAGTCTACTCCGTCTTCCATGCAGACCAGGATCAGGGCTTAAGTTTGAGGCAGATTTGTGAGTGGTCTGCTCACCACACCTTCTATTCTTGGCCCCAGGTGTGGTCAGCAGAGGTGGATATGGAAAGGGGAAGGTAGAGCAAGATAAGACCATCAAAGGGGTGGATGTTTTAGGCAACAACTCAGCCCAGATTGTGCTCTGCTTCCCAGAGGGCTTGAAGGCCCATCCATAGCTCTTTTTGACTCAGTTGCTTCTTCAGGAAGCCCCCCAAATTCAGCCCTCCCACAGAAACCAAGAGATCTGTGAGATCTATGGCTCTGAATGTCCCTCCCCAGCCACAACTCCTGTAGTCTCCCACCCTGCTCTGTGGAGGCAGCAGTCTTTCCTCCTGGACCCAAAGACCATGTTTTTACTTGTTATAGTCCATCATAATGGTACAAACATGGGTGGATCTATTCATACCTAGAGTAGGCCATGAAGATGTCACATCTCATGAACTATGGACGTGGGTGCTTATGATGTGTCGAGGGACTATCTGACCCTCTGACTAGAATTGAGACCCAGACATTGTATCTACTTTGTCGGTTGAGTTATCTTAGTGANGGCACCAACTCAGCCCAGATTGTGCTCTGCTTCCCAGAGGGCTTGAAGGCCCATGCATAGCTCTTTTTGACTCATTTGCTTCTTCAGGAAGCCCCCCAATTCAGCCCTCCCACGGAAACCAAGAGATCTGTGAGATCTATGGCTCTGAAAGTCCCTCCCCAGCCACAACTCCTGTAGTCTCCCACCCTGCTCTGTGGAGGCAGCAGTCTTTCCTCCTGGACCCAAAGACCATGTTTTTACTTGTTATAGTCCATCATAATGGTACAAACATGGGTGGATCTATTCATACCTAGAGTAGGCCATGAAGATGTCACATCTCATGAACTATGGACGTGGGTGCTTATGATGTGTCGAGGGACTATCTGACCCTCTGACTAGAATTGAGACCCAGACATTGTATCTGCTTTGTCAATTGAGTTATCTTAGTGACTGGAAAGTGCCTGCATTACTACATGCCTAATACATATTATTGAATGAATGACTCCTAACCAATACTTTCCAAATACTGAGTGGACCTTGGGCTGCTGTGCCTGCCACCAGTGACTCCCTAATCTGGTCACATAAAGGATCAGTGCCAGGACCAACTAGATGGAATCTTAGAAGTCCTTTGCAAACAGGAAAACTACGAGCTTTCCATTTGCTTTTGTAAACCCGAAGGGCCACAGGCCTGTGAGGGTTGAGGTTGAGAGCTTCTTCACTGGAGAGCGAGAACTACTAAACATGACGATGCCCAGCATGTTCAGCAGCCTTTTCTACAGAGCCAGGCCCCAGATAAGCCCGTGCCATGTTTTCTCCCATGATTTCCTACAGTAACCCGATGAGATTCAGCCTCTTACCACCCCATTTTTTCAGAAGAGGAAAGTGAAGCTCAGAGAGGTGCAGTGACATTCCCAAGACATACAGCTAGTAGATGGGAGTCTCACTCCTGTGCTATGCCTGGGGTGAGCATTCACCTGTTGATCTGCTGGCCCAGGACCTGTTGGGTTGAAANCCCCATTTTTCAGAAGAGGAAAGTGAAGCTCAGAGAGGTGCAGTGACATTCCCAAGACATACAGCTAGTAGATGGGAGTCTCACTCCTGTGCTATGCCTGGGGTGAGCATTCACCTGTTGAACTGCTGACCCAGGACCTGTTGGGTTGAAGTGAACACATGGTATTATGCAGAAAATTGTGATATTTGATATGTTTATATCTGGGAAGAATGGTACCAGCGAGTGTATGAAATGCTCCATTGTGCCTTCTTTGAGCATCAGCATCGTGCAGGCCTCGTCCAGGAACAGGATTAATTCTTTTTCCCCACCAGATAGATGGGGGGGCGGGGCGCAGTGTACTCAGCTTCAACTCCATGAACCACCAGGAAGATCAGGGTCTGGCGTTCAGACCAGAGACTCCCAACGCTTCAGGAACTTGTGCAAGAAAAGGGACTTGAAGGCCCACCCAGAAAAGGGCTCTAGGCTTAAAGGTACAATTGGCTTTAGGGGTGAAATGATAAACCATTGTTCCCTTTAACCCATTTTGTTAGTTGAGCAACAATAGCATTTCTCTCTTTTAATAGCCTTTATTAAGAACTCTATGCCTTTAAGTCATCGGTAAACATCCCTACTGTAGACAGGAGAAAGCAGAGGGTTAGAATCTCAAACGCTGCTCGAGATCATATGTGTTTGGCCTGAGAAATGTCCAAAGCATAGGCTGCATGTCATTTCCTCCATGCTGATGAGGCCTGGTCTGTTCCTGACATGGGGAGAAAGGTTCAGGGGAAAACCACCCTCCTTGGCAGGCCACAGGGGAGCCAATTGTTTCTAGTGTGGGTTCTGGCGTTGCCGTGATCAGCAGTGGGTCCTGAGATAGGACAGGAACTTGGACCCATTCTCACCCCAGACCAGCATTGGATGTTGTTGGTGGCCTGATGCACCTGCTGCTTGTCAAAGGAGATGAAGTATCTGAACCCTTGAAGCAGCTCAGCAAAGATGTCCTGGGTGGACCTCTGAAAAGATAGAGCCAGCTACCTGGGCCAGGAGGCATCAGAAACCTTCCACCCAATCTGTGGTTCTATGTTCCGGCAGATCTAGCAGCAAAAAAAGTTTGTTAAGACACTTAAGGGTTCCTTGCAGCATTGCTGAAATGGCAACAGAATTGAATGTCAAGTACCACCAGCCTTGAAAGGCTGAATTACTGTGGCAGACGACCTCCTTTATGGAGGTCCAAAAAGACATAGAAGGACACAGCTTGTGACCTGGTGGACCTACAATGATTTGATGTACTCAGATGATGCGTTATAGAGAAACATATAGAAAGACTTCATCCCACCGTTCCTTTTATGTTCAATCACCCTATTTAGTGTGAGGATTCAGAAGGCCTTGGCCACGTTCTCCAAGGACAGTGGAGCTGGGTTCTACACAGGATGGCTGGGTGAATAGGGAAAATAATAAAAACAGTACAAAGACACGCATGGCTTCGGGAAAAGTAAAATAAAACACAATAAAACAAAATAACCTATGCCCCTAAACTGCAAAAAAACATTAATTATATTCTCTACCATTCCCACATATGTGAAGAGTCTTTCTACCTTATCCCATAGCTGGTGGTGGAGGTGTAGATGTTGGGATTACTTTGTGGTTGGGCCTGCGGGGCACTCATGTGGAAACACTATAGGAGGGCCCCAGGTTTGCCCCCATATTTGTGTGGGGGCCCTGGGTGTAGAGAAACCTCTTCCCATTGTCACTTCAGAGCCCCACTGATCCTGGGTGGTCTGGCGCACCTGACACTTGTCTAGGGAGTTGGAATAGTTAAAGTCACAGAACAGTCTCATCAATGATCTCCTGGGTGCAGCTCTGAAAATGCAGTACCCCATATATATGGGGCCAAGAGACATTAGTGGCCTCACGGGACATTACCACAAGGGAATACCCCCATTAGAAATCGTGTTCTCCAGTTAAGTCTAAGAGGAGCAGCTGAAAAGACATCCAACAAAGAGGAAGCCAGATGAAACCCTAGGGCTCATGATTAACATACAGGTAGTTGAGCTTGGTCCCCAGCACTCAGCTTCTCATCCTGTCTGCTATGACCTAGGGTGTGAACATGAAAGATGGGCCAGGTTCCAACACCTGGCAGCTTGATTCTGCCCAGGAAGGGCATCCTTCCTCTGCCCCCTCCTCTACACACACATACACATACACACACACACTTAGTGTGGGGCAAGAGGTGTGGGCCTGCTGAAGTAGGACCACTGTTGTTGCCTGCTCTCTAGTGGGCTGCTCTGAGCTGCCTCTTGTTACCTGTTGGTGTCTCCTGCCACATAACCAGAAGCTTTGGAGAAGAAGGCTGAGCTGATGTCTACAGTGACATAAAAGTCTCTCACTCTGGACTTTCTTGGGCCCAAAGCTCCGGAAAGTAGGAATACAACACCCAAAGCTCCGGAAAGTAGGAATACAACAAGAGAACATCTTGTTCTCTTGAACGTCTCCAGTCAAGTGAGCTGGAAAGCAGGCTTTCTTTGAATGTATGTGCCTGGTTACCAGAGTTCTGAGTTCTATTGGGGCCTATCACCAAGGAAGTGAGGTCGCTTCTTCAAGATTCCAGTACCTTGGCCTCTGCCATTTCTTGGCAATGAACTGTTTACTTTTCTCCCCCCAAAAATGCCATAGCCACAACTCTCTGGAAATGTAACCAGGGTCTGAGGTTTCAGGAGACAGAGCTGAATTCAGACGTTTTTTCTTTGTTTCCCAGTTCTGTGTCCTAAATCATTGTGTCTCTCACATATTCCCCACTTTCCCAAGCTGCTTAGTGGGGATCAGGCTAGCATCTACTTCTTAGAGACATCATCAGGTGTATGTGGATAATATAACATGGGTGGGGTGGTCCCCTGTGTATCTGAAGCACAAATTTCAGGATGGAAGAATTACAAGAAGGGATGGGACTTGGCATGGAGGGCCGCTCAACAGAGGCCTGGGTTCCAACAATGTGATATTGGAACACTTTCCCACTTGGCCTTGTTTAAATGTGGGCACTATGATGGGGTGGAAATGAACGAAGAAGCAGATATTGCTGTCCTCTGTAGTTAAACTGTTCAATTGTTTCCCATTATATTTAGAATGAGACCCAGTTGCCTCATTTTTAAAAAAAATTTTTTTTAAAGATTTTATTTATTTATTTGACAGAGAGAGACAGCCAGCGAGAGAGGGAACACAAGCAGGGGGAGTGGGAGAGGAAGAAGCAGGCTCCTAGCGAAGGAGCCTGATGTGGGGCTCGATCCCAGAACGCCAGGATCATGCCCTGAGCCAAAGGCAGACGCTTAACAACTGTGATACCCAGGCGCCCCAGTTGCCTCATTTTTGTCTATGAGGGGAGCAGCCTTCACAGTGGCTCCCACCGATCCAGACTTGGGGTATAGGCATCACTCTCTAACCATTAGGTGGTTAGTTACTGGATTCTGACCAACAGGATACAGCCAATGTGATGAAATGTGATGTCTAAGTTTCAATTGCAAAGAGTTTCTTACTTCCTAGTTACTTTTCTCGTGTTCTGCGTCTCACTCCCTTTCCCTTTTTCTTCTTGATCTCTGAACCAAAACTCGAGCACAGATCTTTTGAGCTGCCATATGTAGAAGCACACCCNTCGAGCACAGATCTTTTGAGCTGCCATGTGTAGAAGCACACCTGGCAGAGAACTTGGCCTGTGCCAAGGCCAGAAGACACACAGGAACTCAGATTCTGAGTCCAAACAGCTTCCCGAATCATGTGAGCCAACTTGGGAGAAAATCCTCTGCCAGGCTAGCCTCAGTCTCCGCTGCAGCCTCTGACACACCTTGAGGCTGGGGAACTATGCTTATTTGTGCCTGGACTCCTCACCCACAGAAACTGTGAGAAATTAAATATATACATTTTAAGATTCAGGGTATTGGAGCAATGCAGTAACATAGGAACAACAGGTAACTAACAGTCTCCCAGGCCTCAGCACCTCTCCCTGCCTTCCTCCGTCCACTCTGCTCTCCTCCTAGTGTCCCTCCAGCCACCCTGGCTGCCTTTTTCACCTCCTCTGGCCAAACCAGCTCTGTTAGTGAGTGTCTGCAACAGTGGTCCCTTCTTTCTGACACACTGCACACAGACTTGTGCAGGTCTAGCTCCCTTTTGTCAATCTGTTTTCAGCAATGTCACCCTCAGTGAGGCCTTTCATACTTTCCTATCCAATGACTCCCCAGCCTTCCTTCATTACATACTTCATTCGTCGTATATAGCACTTGCTCTTTTCTTTCACGTCTTTGGTTTGTGCTTTGTCCATCTCTAGACTGTGAGCCCCTAAAAGCAGGGAGCTCTTGGTATTTTCAGCTCTCCTCATGGGTCCACCAAGGTACCTGGCATAGGGGAGTGCTTAGTGTATAGTTACTGAATGAATAACTGAGAAGATCTTGGAGCCCACCTCCCCTTTCAACAAGCTAGACTGTAGGGAGAAGTGCAACTAAAAGTTTCAAGCTGTTTCTGGGCAAGGGGACAACCACAATGGCCTCTGCCTGACTCTTCCTGCTCCAGGATCTCCAGCAGAACTGATTAGGCACCATGGACAAGGAAGTACCCTGCATCATGTTCTCTGTCTCTAGTGGTACAGTCCCAGGCAGGCACACCACCAAAGAAAGGGGTGCTTTTATTTGGGTGTCCTCAAGGCAGTGGCATTCCAGATTCAGAGGGGCAAAGGAGCAGGATCTCCAGGCTCTAAGAGCAGAATAAAGGAACGCAGAGACCTCCCTTTCCTCTTTTTCTGTCCACGCCCATGGTGTCCTCTTTACTATTCCAGCACCCTCACCTCAGCCAGAAGAGTGATTCTGCACCCACCCTTGTATGTCCAAACGAGGACCCTGAAGGTCTAATGGAGACTGGTCTTGCCCCTGGACCCCAGAGACAGTGTTCAGTGCTCTGGCACCTTCCCAGAGAACACAAACAAATGATAAATAGGTATGCGCAAGCCCAAAGCACAATGACATATCACATCAATTGGAATAGCTATCATAACAAAGACAAGAGATAACAAATGCTGGTGAGGATGTGGAGAAAAGGAACCCTATGCACATTGGCACTGTCACTGTGCAAAACAGTATGGAGGTTCCTCAAAAAACGGAAAACAGAACTACCATATGATCCAGCAGTTCCACGTCTGGAACATTCCATAGAAAACACAGGAATACGTCAAAAAATACCTGCACTTCCATGTTCAAGAAGCTTTATTTACAATAGCTGAAACAAGGAAAACATCAGTGCCCATTAGTGGTGAATGGTTAAAGAAGTGTTACCTATATAATGGAATATTAATCAGCCATAAGAAAAGGAAATCCTGCTAAGTGTGGTAACAGTTTTGGACTTAGAGGCATTATGCCAAGTGAAACAAAGGAGACAGAGAAAGGCAAATACTATATATGTGTAGGCATAGATATATATAGGGAGATAGATACTATATATATATGACAGATAGGTAGACATATTTTTCCCTTTTATGTGGAATCTAAAACAAAGAAAAGTCAGAAAACTAATTCAGAAGAAGAGATCAGATTAAAGTAACAAGAAACAGAGGGGAGGGTGGGGGCAAGGATTGAGTGAATGGTGAAAAGGTACAAACTTCCAGTTTTAAGATAAATAACAGGGATTTACAGTACAACATGATGACTACAGTTGATACTGCTCTATGGTTTATTTGAGAGGTGTTAAGCGAGTAAATTCTGAGAGTTCTTATCACATAATACCTTACACATACACAGTGTGTCAATTATATACAGTGATCAATTATATCAATAAAACTGGGGCAAAAATATTTTAATATTCATAATGGGCATCAGGAAAGTTGACTTGGTAAAAATAATGACACATAAGCTAAATGTAAAACAGCAGAACCCATAATCAGTAGACTATGACATGGATTTAAAAATCCAAGCCATTTGCATAAAAAAATTGATTCTGATTTTTAAAATCAGTGAATTAATATTAAAGTAGATAAAATAGAATTTTAAATTGTGCTATATTTTCAAAAATTAGCGAAGGAATAAAATGTCTTATTAAATTAACTCTGAAAATACTTTTTTTTAAAAAAATTTTCATGTTTTGGAAAATTCTGATTTTAAGCTTTTAAGTGGGCACAGAATGAGAACATTTTGTTGGATCAAAGTTGTCTCAAGGAAAATGGGTGAGATAAAATAGCAGCACCAAAATGGCAAGACTAAATTGTCCTGTGTTCATTTCTCTGTATTTGCAGTTTTTAAAGAAAAAATATTTTTATTGATGTACAATACACATAATCAAAAATCTACTATCTACCATCTACAAATCTACCATTTATAGGTTTATATTTCATTAAGTACATTAAGTTCATGGAATACATTTTAAATGTATTAAATGCATTAATACCCTTTCTACAACCTCCCTCTAACCCAACTTCACATCTCATTTCATCTTGTGAAACTAAAACTCTATACCATGAATCAGAAACTTACCATTACTGCCTCATTCCAGCCCTTGGCAAACACCATTCTACTTTGTCTTTATGAATCTACTTTGGGTGGGTCCCAAAAGTGGAGTCAAAGCTTGCATTTTTATGAATGCACTTAATGTAAAAGTTCACCCACGTTGTGGCATATGTCAGTGTTTTCTTCCTCTTCTGAGATATTATTCATTCTTATTCCATTGTGTGTATATACAACATCTGTTTCTCCTTGGACAGATAGTGGATTGTTTTCACGGTTTAGGTATTATGACTAATGATGGCATGAAAATGTATGTTCAGACAGATCTTCAAGACCATGGTGTCAATTAATTTGGGTATATACCCCAGAAGTAGAATTACTGGAACATAGGGTAAGTCTAAGTTTAATTTTTTTGAAGAACTACCATACTAATTTCACAACTATGCACAAATATTCCTACCACACACAATAAACAAGGTTTCAATTTCTCCATATCTTTGCCAGCACTTGTTCTTTTCTTCTAATTCTGTGTGTGTGTGTGTGGAAGAGTCATCTTGATGAAAAATGGTATTTCAATGCTTTTTTAAATGTGGATTTCTGGGGCACCTGGGTGGCTTAGCCATTAAGCATCTGCCTTTGGTTCAGGTCATGATCCCAGGGTCCTGGGATTAAGCCCTGCATCAGGCTCCCTGCTCAGTGGGAAGCCTACTTCTCCCTCTCACACTCCCCTTGCTTGTGTTCCCTCTCTCACTGTCTATCTCTGTCAAATAAATAAATAAAATCTTTTTTAAAATAAGTAAATAAAATGTGGATTTCCCTAAAAATTAGTGATGTCAAATATCTTTTCAAATTCCTTTTCATGTGCATATCTTTGAGGATGTGTGTATTCACATTTTTTTGCACATTGACACATAACATTTGGTTTGTTTTTTGTTGCTGAGTTTATGTGTTCTCTATATATTCTGGATATTGAGCCCCTTTCAGATACATGGTTTGCAATTACGGTCTCCCGTCTTGTGGATTGTGTTTTTACCTCATTGATAATGTCTTTTAACTTGTTTCTATTTTGATCTTCTGCTTAGATGATCTGTCCATTGTTGTGACTGAAGTGGTGAAGTCTCCTACCATTAACATATTTTATAGATAAGTTTTTTTTACTTTGGTTATTAATTGGTTTATATAATTGGCTGCTCCCACATTGGAAGTGTAGAAATTTATAACTTTTAAGTCTTCTTGTTGGTTAGGCCCTTTAAGTATGATACGGTGTCGCCCTACATCTCTTACTACAGCCTTTAGTTTAAAATCTAATTTGTTTGATATGAAGATTGCTACCCCAGCTTTCTTTTGAGGTACATTAGTGTGGTAAATTGTCCTTCATCCCTTCACTTTCAATCTGGAGGCGCTTTAGGTTCAAATTGAGTCTATTGTAGACAACATACGGATAGGTCTTACTTTTAAAATCCAATCCTGTACTGTTTGTCTTTTTATTGGAACATTCAGAGCATTTACATTCAGAATATGTATTGAAAGCTATGAATTTAGTGCCATTGTATTGCCTGTAAAATCCTGTTTCT
>NW_023192993.1:27186-30135 GCF_002007445.2 Ailuropoda melanoleuca
AATTGTACTTTCAAGCCTAGAGCCTTTTTCTGGGTGGGCCCTCAAGTCCCTTTTCTTGCACAAGTTCCCGAAGGGATGGGACTCTCTGGTCTGAGCACCAGACCCTGATCGTCCTGGTGGTTCGTGGTGTTGAAGCTGACTCCAATGCCCCCCCACACCCCCCTTCTCTACCTGCTGGGAAAAGGAATCATCCCTGTCCCTGGATGAGGCCCACACAATGCTGAGGCTCAGAGAAGGCACAATGGAGCATTTCGTACACTCCCTGGTACCATCCTTCCCAGATGGAAGCATCTCAGCCACCTCAACGATCTTCTGCATGTACGAGATGTTCACTTCAGCCACACAGGTCCTGGGCCAGCAGTTCAATAGGTGAGTGCCCACCCCATGCACAGCACAGGGTGAGTCTCCCATCTCCTGGGTGTACGTCTTGGGAATGGCACTACCCCTCTCTGACCTTCCCTTTCCTCTTCTGAAAAGTGGAGAGGTGAAGAGGATGAACCNTGGTGAAGAGGATGAACCTCATCCAGTTACTGTAGGAAATCATGGGAGGAAACCTGGCACGGGATACTCTGGTGCTTGGCTCTGTAGAAAGGGCTCCTGGGCGTGCTGGGCATCTTCTTGCTTAATAGTTCTCTCTCTCCGGTCAAGAAGCTCTGAAGCGCAACCCTCCCAGGCCGGTGGCCCTTCTGGGTTGACGAAAGGAAAGGCAAAGCAGGCAGTTTTCCTGTGTGCAAAGGACTTCTGAGATTCCATCTAGCTGCTTCTGGTAGTTGTCCTTTGTGTGACCAGCTCAGGGGCACACTGGGAGCAGGCAGACCAGCCCACGGGCCACTCAGGATTTGGAAAGTGCGGGCTGGGAAGTAGCCATTCAAGAATGTATATTAAGCACCTAGGAATGTGAATGGAGAGAGGAGATACAGTGTCTGGGTCTCAGTTCTAGTCAGAGGGTCAGATAGGCACTCTGCACACCCTAAGCATGCATGTCCAATGGTTGTTAGAGGTGACATCTTCGTAGCCTCCTCTAGCTCTGAAAGGATCTACCTAGAGCTGGAGCATAGGACAGATGAAATGATCAAGTAAAACTGTGAGAGGGGTTTGGGTCCAGAAGCAGGGCTGGTGCCTCCACAGAGCAGGGTGGGGGACTACGGGGTGGTGGCTGGGGAGGGAGTTGCCGAACCAGGGATCTCACCGATCTCTTGATTTCCAGTGGGTGGGCTTCATCCCCCGGGGGCTTCGTGTGAAGAAGCAAATGAGTCAAAGAAGGCTGTGGATGGGGTCCCGGGCCCTCTGGCTCTGGGCGGCAGAGCACAGTCTGGGCTCAGTGGGTGCCTGAAACACCCATCCCTTTGACGGTCCCAACTTGCTCTGCCTGCCCCTCCCTGCTGACCACCCCAACCGGGGCCAAGAACCGAGGGTGTGCTGAGCCGACCACTCACAAATCTGCCTCCAACCTGAGCCTTGATACTGGTGTGCATGGAGGATAGAGTAGAGCAGGCCCATGGCCATGGAGAGGAGAGGATAAGTGGGAAAACCAGACTCACTCAGGTTTTCTGGAGGACCAGGCCTTCCACCACGAGGGCAGCTAGAGAGGGGTTGGAAGTGGGCTGGGGCCATCCTCTGGGACCCACACAGAAAGAACGGTCCTGTGGGAGTAGCATGTGGAATGCAAGGCCAGGCCTCTGACTCTGCTCCACATATGACTCTCCCCAGCACCCTGTCTCCTGTCTTGGGTACCTGGCCTGACCAGAATTTGCAAGCTATCTATCAGTCCCTGGGCTGTGACCGTGTCGAGATCAAGGGGGCCTATGTGCATGGGGCCATGGTTCTGAAGTGGCATGCCTGGGCCCTGACAAACCACGTCCCCGTTCTCCTGATGCAGCGGGAACTTCTGGCGCTCACTGAGGCAGAGGTGGAGGGTAAGGGGGATGGTAAGCTGGGTAGGCTAACTGGGATGGGTTTCGTGGGCTGGGTGTTCCTTTCAAGGCCATGGGATCTGTCCTGGTTTTGCAAAGGCATTAGGAAAGTTGGTGATGTGGATGACCCTTTCTCTGTCTCCTGCCCCAGTGCCAGCTCCAGGGCTCCTTCCAGCGGCAGAGCCAGGAACAGGGCCTCCTAGAGAGCTAGAGGCGACCCCGGCTCCGTGTCAACTGTCACCTGCAGTGTCAGAGCCAGCCTCCCCTCCGTCAGCTCTTCCAGAACTGCAAGCCGTGCTCCCGTCTTCTGCGTGTGTGCCGGGTGATGAGCTGCAGTCAGCTGGACCGCCCTCTTTGCTGGGAAGTTTCCCTCTGACAACAGCCACAGAGCCCACCGCGGCCCCAGAGGCTTCCCGCCAGCGCTCTGTCACCCCAAAGAACCAGCTGGGTGAGAAGAAGCCCGACCTCCTGGACTTCCCTCCCAGGCTGGTGGCAGAGCAACTGACATACATGGATGCGGTGAGCAGCTGGGCTCTCAGGGTGGGCCAGGGGCAGGCCTTCCTTCTGCTCTCACCTGCCCCACACCTGCCTTTCCCTGATGTGGACTCCTATGGTCTGGGACCTAATCTCAGCTCCACCACTTCCCAACCCTGTCAAGCCATCAAGGCGCCTAGACCCAAGCTTTCACTGTCCAGCTGCGGACTGTAGCGAGAGACCCTGATAAGCACTGATCCAGAGGTACTAGGGAGAAGAAATGAGCCAGAACGGAGAGACCGATGGGCAGGCCCTGGTCCCGTGGGTGGAGGAGGGCAGCTCCCTGTGTTCAGTCAAATCCATGGGTCACCCACTCACCTGCCTTGGAGGATGAGTACCCTCAGCATTTATTAGGCGTCTGATGTGTCCATGAGGACAGGCAGACGGAAAAACGTGTGGTTGCAGCTCCCGTGTGAGAATGTGACTCTGAGAGGGGGGAAGGACCAGGGGGATGACCGTTGGAGGGGAGGGGAAGAAGCCCCCTTGGGAGGACCAGCTTGCA
>NW_023192994.1:0-215 GCF_002007445.2 Ailuropoda melanoleuca
TACAAACAAAGACTTTACTGGCAACATGGCATCATTAAAATCATATCTCTCGGTATTCAATCTCAATGTGAGTGGCTCAAATGCTCCCATAAAATGCCACAGGGTTGCAGATTGGATAAGAAGACATGACCCATTCATTTGCTGTCTACAAGAGACTCATTTTGAACCCAAAGATACATTCAGACTGAAAGTAAAGGGATGGAGTACCATCTTTC
>NW_023192994.1:338-538 GCF_002007445.2 Ailuropoda melanoleuca
TCTTAGAGGATGTATCCAACAAGTGGATATGACAATTATAAATATATATGCCCCCAACAGGGGATCGGCAAGATACACAAGCCAACTCTTAACCAGAATAAAGAGACTTATAGATAAAAATACATTAATAGTAGGGGGCCTCAACACCCTATTATCAGAAATAGAACACCCTTGCAAAAACTAAGCAAAGAATCAAAGGC
>NW_023192995.1:0-5694 GCF_002007445.2 Ailuropoda melanoleuca
TCTTCTTACATTATCTCTTTTTTTGTTAGACACTATATTAAGAAGTCATATCAATGAAAACAGAGGGACTGAAGCATTTGGCATTTCCCTTGGTTAGTTTCTTAAGTCTTATCTTAAATGTTGAGAAATTGATAATTATTTCATAAGTAGATAAGAACGTGAAATATACCCATTTTTACTGTAAGATTGCTTTCATTTAAGTGTAACGGATATTTGGAAGTGCTTTCAATGAGATCTCTTACTGAATTACTTAATAGTCTCCATTGTTGTCTTCAAAACCTTAAGAACTTTTCCTAAGTATCAACATACTTTCCTATAAGTGGAAAAGAGCCTCAGTGACAAATCTTCTTCCTGAATGGAAGATAGATTTTAGTAGCATCATTCCAATAAGATACTCAAGCTGACACGATGTCTCCTTTTAAGCCCTCAAGTTAATCTAAAATTTGGAAAGAGTGTGTTTAGAAAAGGACACTGGAATTAAATACAAGAAGATTAAGTACTGATTTCTTATCTATGCCTCTTTATGCATTCCTACATATTTCCCATTGTGGAGAGCTACTGGAGATATACTTAATATATTAATGGAATCCTGGTAGTGAACAAATATGATAATTTCGAAGAATTGATTGATACATACCACTGATTCTAAAACTTTGCATGCTACCTTTATAATGTCTGTCATATAAAATTTTGCTTAGCTTTTTTTATTACTTAAATGATTAACAAGTAGAAAATAATTTTAAAAGTATATATTATCAATAATAATAATTACCAAGTATCTACTAAGCTTAAAAGATAGAACTTTTGAAATTCACTTAAATATATCCTTTCCTCCTTACCGTAATATTACTATGTTTATTATTCTTTTTATTTTCTCTAAAGTTTAAAAGAATCCAGTAAACTATACATGGTTATGTTTTGAATGTTTTTTGAATTTCTTGTTAGTGGAAATATACAGCATGTTACTTTTTACCTGCATGTTTTTCACTCAAAATTTGTGATATTTATCTTGTATTGTTACATTTGTCATAGTTCATTCATTTTCACCATTAAATGGTCTACTTTGTGTGAATATCCTGATTTATTCATCCAACATTGATTTAACATACATTTATTTTTTCTATTTTTTTTTTGCTGTAGAAAACAGTCTTGCATATTTTAATTCTAATAGATAATTCAAAATTATTTTTCTGAGTTATATCAATTTATACTCCCTTCAAGACTCTAAGGGCTTTCTATAGATCCACATACTATCTAAATAGATAATATTTCACACTATCAGATTTCTTAACTTTTGTCAATTTTAAAATGAATATAAAATATTAACTTGTAGATTTGGTTTGATCTTATTTATTACTAGTTGTGTTAATCATCTCTTAATATCTTAATATATTTTATACATATTTCTTAACATATCAATTATCCTGTTCTGCAAAATAGCTCCTCATTTTGCCTATCTTTTGAAATTAGAATATTTGTTGTAGTCTTACTGATTTGTAGGAGTTTAGTACATATTCTGCCATCTAACCTTTTGGTGGATATTTGTTGTAAATATCTTTTCCCAATTTGTAGTTTGCTTTTTTAATTTCTTTGTGTTGCCTTTTTATGAATAGAAGGTCTATATTACGATGTAATCAGATTGATCAATATTTTCTTTATGATTAATGCCTTGGGGTCTTGGTAAATAAATCTTATTACAAGTTCACAAAGTTTTTTTCACGAATTATCTTTTTAAAGGTGTTACTGTTTGCTTTTCATATGTGCTCTTTAATCCACCTTAAATTAATTTTTTATTATATTTTGAAGTAGGGATACGTATTTTTCTTATAAAATGATCTGCTTGTTTATGCACTGTCTGCCATGCTTGTTCTGTTCTAAAGGAATTTCCCTGGCATATGAAAATGTTTCTGCAGTTTCTATTTTGTGGAATTGCTCTATTTGTCTGTCCCCCTTCTGATAATCACATCTTTTCATCAGTACACCTCTATAATGAATATTGATATCTACAAATTTGTTATTCTTTATCAATGCCTAGGCCATTCTTAGACTTTTGCATTTCTATAAATGAGAATCGGTATTTTAAGTTCCACAAAGAATATATGTTAATATGTTTATTGCTCATATGTGGATTCTGTGGTTAAATTTAAAGAGAATAAGCATCCCAAGGATACTGATTCTTTCTATCCCAAAATATGGCATATTACTCTATTTATTCAGTTCTTCTTAAATGTCTTTCATTAAAGTTTAAAAATTTTCTCCATAAATATCCCACACAAATCTCATTAGATTTATAGCTGAATAAATTTTTGTTCCTATTAGTTTTGCCGTATTTCCTAACACTCTTTTTTTCTTATTAAATATAAATTCAGTTGATTTTTATATTAATTTGTATCCAACAAACCTGCTAAACTCTTTTATTAATTCTAAAAATTTATCAGCACATTATTTTCTTTGTATACAAGTATATCATCTGAAAATTCTTCCTTTCCAATCCTTTTATGTTCAATGCATTTTTCTTGCCTTATTGTAAGTTAGCCATTCATTTTTACTAGAAATGGTAATAGTAAGCATTGTTTCCTAGTGCCCTATCTTAAAGTAGGTAAAATTTCAACATTAAAAAATATGTTAAGTATTGTATGCAATTTTTTTGCAGGTGAAGGAATTTTTTCAATTTCTAATTTAAGATTTTTTAAAAATATAAGTAAATCTTATATTTTTTAATTTACTTTTGTTTATTGGAAATTAACACAGGGCTTTGCTTCTTTAGTCAAAAGAAACAACATGTGGCATACAGCAAAAACATTCATTTCTTTTTTATGTTACATGACTGTTGTGGGTCAAATGTATATCAAATGAGTTCCAAATTTCATTACTCTCCCAGGACCATACTGAATGAGCAACTTCTTTCTGGGATATACTATTTTCATGGCAGTCACCAAAACTGCAAGGGAAGAGAAAGCCAAATTATACAGGTGCACTTAAACCTTCTTCTTGGATGTGGTATGTCACATCTCTTCACATTCTATCAGCCACAATAAATCATATGGCCAAATCCTAGACCCTGGGGTGAAGAAGTATGGCAAGGAAGGGAAGGAATAAATAATTGTGAATAGATTATACGATCTAATACAATCTGTTGATGTGGTGGCTATATTGATTTTTTAATGTTAAACTAACTTTGTATTTTTGGATAAACCTGTTTGATAACATTGTTTCATCTTTTTTCATAGTTTGTTCAATGTGATTTGCTCATTTTATATAGAATCATCACATATCTATCCCTGAGTGAAATTGGATTGTAATGTTTTTTTCTGCTACTGTCCTTGTCTCATTTTGGTATCAACATTATTATAGCCTAGAAAACAAGTATTTCTATCTCTGATAGAATTTGTGAAATATTATAATTATTAGGACACTGAAAAGCTAATTAAACCCTAATATATATGCTATTCTTTTCCAGTAATTTAGTTTTATTATTTTACTGTATGAATTATTATGTGTTTATATAGTCAATGTTTATGACTGCTTACTTTTCCTATTTATTTTTTCTTGCATTGTAGGCATTCTTTCTGGGGTCCTTTTTCCTCCTTTCTTAAGTACATATTTAGACATTATTTTAGTGCAGGGTTTCTCAACCTCAATACTAGTGCTTTTAGGATGAAGTAATTCTTTGTTGTGTGGGTTATCCCAGATAGTAAGGATGTTTAGCAACGTCTTTGACTTCTACCTCCTAGATGCCCATAACACTCTTCAGTTATGATATCAAATATCCCTGAGGAGGACAAGTGGCAAGGAGGGAGCCAAAAGTTACTGAGGAGAACCAGTGCTTTGAAAGTATCTTNGGCCAAAAATTACTGAGGAGAACCAGTGCTTTGAAAGTATCTTTGATATTAAAGTCAAGATTTTGTTGAAATCTTGAATCTGAAAGATTTTTCATTTTGCCCTTACTCTTGAAAGAGCTAATTATATATTTGTTGGATATGCAATTCTAGATTGGGTGTTATNATTATATATTTGTTGGATATGCAATTCTAGATTGGGTGTTATTTTTTTCTCAGCAATTTGAAGACATATTCCATTCACTTCTGGCTTGTATTACTGCTTTTGAAACTATGGTCATGCTTTTGAAGATAATATGTTTTGGCTTCTTTGGCTTTGTGTACTGTGTTTTGTCTATATGTCTAGGTATAGATACCTTTTTATCCATCCTACATTAAATACTTTAGATTTTTTAGTCTAAACAGTTACATCTTTTACTGTTTTTAGAACATCCCCTAACTATGATCTCTTTAATTATTTTCTACTCATTTTTTCTCTCTCTGTACTGGAAATGCAACTGAACATATATTATAACTCTCCACTTTATCCTCTATAATTCTTAATCTCTTTTTCAGACTTTAACTCTCTCTGACTCTTTGGGCTACTTTTTAGTTCCATTTTTCATATTTATATCTAATTTTTATTTTACTTATTAAAAAACATTTTATTTAGTTATTTGAGAGAGAGAGGGAGCAAGAGAGAAAGAACAGGAGCAGGGGGAAGAGGGAGAAGCAGGTTCCCCGCTGAGCTGGGAGCCTGATGTGGGGCTTGATCCCAGGACCCTGGGACCATGACCTGAGCCAAAGGCAGACACTTAGTGGACTGAGCAACCCAGGCATCCTTATATCCTAACTTTCAAAAATAAATTCCTATTTAGCTACCTTCACCTACTATTTAAATATTATAATTTTAATTCCTATAAAACTTTTTAAAATATATTAGCCATTTTTAAGGTTTCTGGATCTTATATGTATTTTTGATGCTTTCTTTCCTTTTTTATGCATAACAACTTAGTTGTTTTATAGTTTTTGTCTGATAATTCCAATACTTAATATATTTGAAAATGTAAATCTTCTCATTTTTTCCCTGCTGCTTTATTCATGATTCATCATTTTTCTGTGTGTCTTATGATTCCTTTCCATGCTCATTGTCAACTTTATCTGTGAGAACACTATAAGGGCCTGCTGGAAGAAATTATATTCTTTTCCAAAGAGAACTAGCTCCTGCTTATGTCAAGCACCGGAGAAAACCACAAGCCTTGGATCACTTTAATGCTGTAGTTGGGGTTTTGAAGATGACTCATAACTTAATTTGAACTCAAAGCCTACATCAGGCTTCAGGTTTTGAATTCTCAATGAAATTCTCCCCTCCCCTCACCAACTGTGGTAAGGTTAAGGCAGAATTCTTTACTGTTGAGTAGAACTGCCTCTACTTCTGTTGAGTAGGTTTCCCTGGGAGTACAGTCCTTTGAGTTTTTGCATTCCACCTTGCCAGATTTTTAACGTTTGGCAAACCCTAGACTTAATCCCTAATTTTCCACACACTTAGAAAATGTTTAAACTTAAGCTCACCATCAACAAGAATTGATAGATGCCCCCAACATAGCTGTTAAGTTTCGATAATAGTTACCTTTCTAGATTCTTGCTTTCACTTACATTAACCTTTTGGTATTTTTCTTATTTCTTGACAGCTCAGCAATAAAATTAAATACACTTTTCAATAACTTAATGAAGATTTTTAGTTGTTTTGAAGAGTAAACATTAATCAGAGAGTTTTTCTAATGTATGCTGTAAATGGAAGTTAATTTTTATTTTATTTTATTTTATTTAAAGATTTTATTTATTTATTTGACAGAGATAGAGACAGCCAGTGAGA
>NW_023192995.1:5701-5991 GCF_002007445.2 Ailuropoda melanoleuca
AGTGAGAAAGGGAACACAAGCAGGGGGAGAGGGAGAGGAAGAAGCAGGCTCATAGCAGAGGAGCCTGATGTGGGGCTCGATCCCACAACGCCGGGATCACGCCCTAAGCCGAAGGCAGATGCCTAACCGCTGTGCCACCCAGGCGCCCCTATTTTATTTTAAGCTGCTGGTTTATAAATAAACTGTGTTTACATAAATAAACTCAAGTCTAAAATGCTACCTACTTAATTCATCTAATAAACATTTATTGAACATCTACGTTATTCTAATCATTGTTTTAAGCATTAAAG
>NW_023192996.1:0-650 GCF_002007445.2 Ailuropoda melanoleuca
GCAAAAACTGAACCAAAGCCAAGAATACGTTATGTTGTCTCCAATTATCAGTTCTGTCTTTGGAATAAGATGTATACGATACACCAAACTCAGGGTCAGGAAACAAGTTTTCTCCTCTAGACACAGTCAAAATCTTCTTGGGTCTCATAAAACAAACAGGGCTTGTGATACAACTTAAGTTTAACAGGGAGCTTTTGGGTTACATGAGTTCTAGACGTTGGATATAGAGGGCTGAGTTCCAGACACCTATATACCAAGTTATTTTATATACGTGTGTGTGTGTGTCTGTACATGTATGTGTATATATGTATACAGTGTATGTATACATACATGCATATATGGAATAATAAATTATTTACATAGTCCTTTCTACCTATATTGTTATTTCATTGAACCACTTTGAAGAGAGAGTTCACTTGTAAGTATATCAGTTGCCTCTCTCAGATAAAGATTTTTTTTTTTTTAAAGATTTACTTATTTATTTGAGAGAGAGAGAGAGAGTGTGCATGGGGGGTGGAGGAGAGAGAGAGAATCCCCACAGATTCCATGCTCAGTGCAGAGCCTGACACAAGGCTTGATCTCATGACCCTGAGATCATGACCTGAGCTGAAACCAAGAGTTGGACGCTTAACTGACTGCACCACTCAAGT
>NW_023192996.1:1608-2264 GCF_002007445.2 Ailuropoda melanoleuca
TTTAAGATTTTATTTATTTGACAGAGAGAGACAGACAGCCAGCGAGAGAGGGAACACAAGCAGGGGGAGTGGGAGAGGAAGAAGCAGGGTCCCAGCAGAGGAGTACAATGTGGGGCTCGATCCCAGGACTCCGGGATCACACCCTAAGCCGAAGGCAGACGCTTAACAACTGAGCCACCCAGGCACCCCTCAATGTTAATTTCTTAAATTTGATGACACTCTAAGAGAGTGTCCTTATTTATGGGAAATGCAAAGTATTTGAGGTATTTCATATTCAGGAGTGATGGGGCATCAGGTTGGTAATTTCCTCTCAAATGGCTTGGGGGAAAAAGTAGTTTGTGTACTCTCCTTGACATTTTTAGTAAATTTGAGATTATTTCAAAATAAGAAAAAAATTATACAATTAAAAAATACTTTTTCTGCATCTATTTAGAGGATCATATGGTTCTTATCCTTTCTTTTATTAATGTGGTATATCACACTGATTGATTCATGATGAATGGATAAAGAAGATGTGGTGTGGGGCTCAGGGTGTGATCCCGGCATTATGGGATCGAGACCCACATCAGGCTCCTCCACTATGAGCCTGCTTCTTCCTCTCCCACTCCCCCTGCTTGTGTTCCCTCTCTCGCTGGCTGTCTCTCTGTCAAATAAAT
>NW_023192996.1:2333-2595 GCF_002007445.2 Ailuropoda melanoleuca
AAGAAGATGTGGTGTATATATACAATGGAGTATTATTCAGCCATAAAAAAGAGGGGACAGAGCACCATTGCAGGCCATTTTAAAGACTTGGGCTTTTACCCTAAATAATGTGGGAAGTCATCAGTGATTTTTTGGAAAGAGGAATGACTTTATCCAACCTGCATTTTAACAAGATGGGTCTGGCTGCTGTATTGAGTACAGAATGAGGGGGAGAAAGCACAGACCCAGAGAGACCAGTTAGGAAGCTACTATAATGACCTAG
>NW_023192997.1:0-1185 GCF_002007445.2 Ailuropoda melanoleuca
AGGTGTATCTCTCTTTCCATGTTAATTATAGCATTACTCACAGTTTCCAAGACATGGAAACAATGTATGTGTCTATCCACGGATGAATGGGTAAAAACTCCTTCAGCGGCTGCAGGGCTCCTGCCGAGCTCCACATGTGTGTCCCTGCCTGGCTGACCTTCAGTGACCCGCCAGAGCGGGCTGTCCGGCCACCAGAGCTTCCACCTCCTGCACTTCCTGCCTGCAGCCTTAGACATGCTCTTCACTTCCAGCCACCTTCTGAGGACTGATCCCCTTCTCCACCATCTAGTGGGAAGCCCAGGGCCAGATGGGCTGGACACAGAGCCTGAGCCANACAGAGCCTGAGCCACATGGTGGTGATGCCCACTGCTCCAGCCACCTGCAGTCTGCCTGTGCCCCAGAGCTTTGTCCGGGATGCCCTCTGCCTGCTCCTAGACGTCCTCTGCCTAAGCTACGGCCAGTGAGCATGCAGCTGTACAGAGCTCTCCAGAAGCAGCCGCTCGCCAGCCTTGTGGTCACCATTCTTGCCTACTTCCTAACCTACAGCCAGGAGCACACAGCCCACCAAGAGGTAGGGAGGGGTCCAAGAGGGCCTAGGATCCCCTGGGGGTGATGCTGGGGCAAAAGGAGAGCAGACACCCACCCCGAACAGCCATGAACAGTGGGTACAGCGCGTCCTCAAGAGAGCAGCTGTTGGGGTTAACCGAGAGCATGAAATCAGCCGAATACCTGGCTTGCTAAAATGTAACACAGAGGCCCCTAAGGGCAGGGAAGGTTTCAGAGAAGCGCATAGGCCTTTGGAATGCCAAGGCCTGAGTGACCCCCTGCCTAATGCCAAGGGGAGTGCCTTCCCTAAACTTTCCTTGCCCAAGCAGCCACCCTGTGATCTAAGAGATATATGCATTGTCCCATAGGCTATGTTTAGCAGAACTCATAGAACAGGCAGATTAGCATATGGGATCTTTCCNCGCAGATTAGCATATGGGATCTTTCCGGTAGACAGATCCTCCCAGTTTCAGTAAGACCCCTGGTCACACATCCTGTGCTTGAGGAACAGTGATAAGGATTTGTGATTATCCCGAAGGACCAATAAAAGCAGGAGCAAAGAAGAGCAAAAGGGTCTTCGCCTCTGAGCGTTGACCCCCCTCGCCTTCTGCCCTTTTTCACAGCAAAGTTTGGAGGAAT
>NW_023192998.1:0-783 GCF_002007445.2 Ailuropoda melanoleuca
CTTTTGGTTTCTTTTTGCATAGAACATCTTTTTCCATCTGTTTTTTGCCAGTCTTGGCCTGTCAGTAAGCAGCGTTGTAGTTAGGCCATTCTACTTTCTCTATATGTATGTATTTTTTTTAATATTTTATTTATTTATTTGACAGACAGCCAGCGAGAGAGGGAACACAAGCAGGGGGAGTGGGAGAGGAAGAAGCAGGCTCCCAGGNGCTCCCAGGGGAGCAGGAAGCCCAATGCGGGGCTCCATCCCAGGATTCCGGGATCACGCCAAGCCGAAGGCAGACACTTAACGACTGAGCCACCCAGGCGCCCCGAGTATGTATTTTTAAATAGGCTCCACACCCAGCATGGAACCCAGTACGGGGCTTGATTTCCCAACCTTGAGATCAAGACCTAAGCTGAGATCAAGAGTTGGACACTTTACCAGCTGAGCCACCCAGGTGCTTCTGTGTTTATTATTCTTTTCCTACCTCAAATCAAATACATAGCCCATTCTTCAGACTTTCTTCTATTATGTAAGCATTTGAATTTTTGGCTCTCTATTTCTAGAGGTGAATCTCTAACAAAGTTTGGATGATTAGTAATTTTGTTACTTTTCAGTTATAAATATTTAATTTGCACTATGTTGTACAGTTTGACATTGTTTCAAAATGTGTCTATTCCACCATATGTTGTATTTTTAATGTTTTTGTTACTGATTGTAAACAAGTTTCATTGTCTTTACAGAATTATATTAATCTTTTGAAATGTTTGAGATATGCTTTCTGGCCCTGTATATGGTCAA
>NW_023192999.1:0-823 GCF_002007445.2 Ailuropoda melanoleuca
CTGGAGTCCCACTAACCAAGGTGCCAGAAGGCTTAGTGTTCCTTTCCTTTGTATTTTCTTTTGATTTTACCCAACAGGGAAGCTGAGACTCATAGATGGAAGGGCTTAGTTAAAGTAGTATGCTAATGTAAACCTGAGTTTGTGACCTTCTCTCCGGACTCCTAGGTCAATGGGAATGATAAGACACAGACACACACACTTCTTAAACCTAGCGCCTCCCCCACCCTCCTGACCCCTTTGCCTTTACCCCAGTTTCTCACACAGATGCCTTCCTTGCCAAGCAGCCAGAGTCCTACTGAGAGTGGATGTGGAAAGCCAAGGGATCAGAGCCGGTGCTTAGTGCCGCCCCAGGACTGCCAACAAGAATCGGGTGAGTCTGATTCCAAGAGTCTGGTGAGCACAGCCTTTTCAAATCAAGACTGCAGTGTCGTGGAAGAAAAGGCCTCAACATCTACGGTGAAGAAAGAGTCTCCTTTTGAGGATATGGAGAAGCAACCAGAGCCGTTGACCCCAGATACAGCCCTTGATGAGACCACCAGAGGGGGAGAACACCCAAGGAAAGACAGCCATCCGAGGCAGCACCTGCCTGTGCCCCAAACTGAAGATGAGGCCATGGTGGGCACACTTGGCTNAGCTCCAGATGTGGCTGTCCTCTAGGGTTTATGGTGCCCCACCTCTCAGGTGTGAAGGATGGGTTTCTGAAGCTTGATGGAGCTGGGGAAACATACGTGCAAAGCCACCACTGCAAATCGCAAAGATCAGCTGGAGTTGATCCTGCTCACGACAAGCTCCTTCACATAGACTCTGAGACCCCAAGAGGAGC
>NW_023193000.1:0-220 GCF_002007445.2 Ailuropoda melanoleuca
GCCTTTGATTCTTTGCTTAGTTTTTGCAAGGGTGTTCTATTTCTGATAATAGGGTGTTGAGGCCCCCTACTATTAATGTATTTTTATCTATAAGTCTCTTTATTCTGGTTAAGAGTTGGCTTGTGTATCTTGCCGATCCCCTGTTGGGGGCATATATATTTATAATTGTCATATCCACTTGTTGGATACATCCTCTAAGAATAATATAGTGCCCTTCTGT
>NW_023193000.1:579-832 GCF_002007445.2 Ailuropoda melanoleuca
CCTTTATAGAACCCCCCTTAATATCTCCTGTAGGGCTGGTTTCATGGTTACAAAATTAGTTAATGACTGGCGTTTCTGGAAGGTCTTTATTTCACCATCAATCCTGAATGACAACCTTGCTGGATAAAGGATTCTTGGCTGCATGTTTTTTTCTGAAAGAGTTTTAAAAATGCCCCCCCAACACTTTCTCTCATTCCAGGTCTGTGTAGACAGGTCTGACGTAATTCTGATATCTTTGCCTTGGTACGTGAGA
>NW_023193000.1:1109-1304 GCF_002007445.2 Ailuropoda melanoleuca
TTTCATTGAGTCAGTAATCTCCCATAACCTACGTTCGTGGGAGTGGATTTTTTTTAAGTCCAGCTTCTATTTTCGCTTTTTCTTCTACTAACCCATCCTCCAATTCACTGATACGTTCTTCTGCCTCATTCGCCCTGGCTGTCAGAGCCTCTAGTTTTGACTGCATTTGGCTCATAGAATTTTTAATTTCTGCCA
>NW_023193000.1:1436-2286 GCF_002007445.2 Ailuropoda melanoleuca
ATATCCATTAGTTCTGTGGCAGAGGCCACAGACTCATTGTCTTTTCTTTGCTGGGGGGGGACTTCTCCTTCTCGTCATTCTGATGAGGAGAGGTTGCGGGGTTGCCCAGAGCCCAAATTATTGACCAGGACCCAGGCCGTGCGCCCTTGTCTTATAGGGATCTTAGGGATGTGGGCTTCTTCATTTTTCAGCTTGCCTTCTGGGGGAGGGGCCTGCCGCGCAGATACTCAGGCAACCCCGTTTGGGTAGAGTCTCCGTGTCTCCTGCGAGGGGGGGGGATGGGGATGGGCACGCTGTGAGCTGGTTTTTCCAGGCTTTTGTTCTCTGGCGGCTTTCCCTGGCGGTTTGCTGTGCCTCTTCTGAGAATCAGAGCAGCAGTGGCCGAATCTCAGCCTCTGTCACAGAACAGAGGGTATTTCGGACCGTTCTCCACTGATGTTCTGGCCACTTTAACTCTGTTACTGTTGGTGCTGCTCAACCCTGCAGCACCCCGGGATGTGCGCCCACACCCAGCATCCCAGCCATTACTTCCTGGGCCAGCGTCTCTGTCCTTTGTGTTTCTAACACCGCCAGCTGCCAGCTGCCAGCCGCCCCGCATGCTCCCGCAGCTCCCGGTCTCAGTCTGGATCCAGTGAGCACACTGGAGTTCCAAAGTTCCGTGAGAAGTCTGGTGTCGCGCGCCCTCCCCGCTCATGGTCACAGTCTGTTTTCTCGCGGGTGCTGTCTGCGAGTCCGCCCACTTCCCCATGCAGGTGGCTACCGCTTCCCGGCTCCCAAATGTGGCGGCTCCCTCCCCCTTCCGTTTATCATCCGATATCTGTGCACGGTTTCACTGCTCCCCGCTTCGTAC
>NW_023193001.1:0-2526 GCF_002007445.2 Ailuropoda melanoleuca
CTGGAAATTCTCACATTTTTAGAAGTTAAAAAAATACCTTTTAAATAACCCAAAGGCCAGGAAGAAATCACAAGGGCAACTAGAAAAATATTCCAAAATGAATGACAATGAAACCATAACACATTAAAATTTGTGAGACAGCTAAATCAATGTCAAGAAAAAAGTTACAGCTTCAATGCCTATGTTAGAAAAGAGGAAAAGGTTAAATGTAATTATCTAAACCTAGGAAGCTAGATTTTTTTTTTAAAGTGCAGTTGACCTCAAAATAAACAGAAGAGGGGCACCTGGGTAGTACAGTCGTTAAGCGTCTGCCTTCGGCTCAGGGCGTGATCCCAACATTCTGGGATCAAGCCCCACATCGGGCTCCTCCGCTGGGAGCCTGCTTCTTCCTCTCCCACTCCCCTGCTGTGTTCCCTCTCTCGCTGGCATCTCTCTGTCACATAAATAAATAAAATCTTTTAAAAAAATAAAAAAAAACAGAAGAAAGATTTAAATAAAGATAAAAGCCGAAATGAATGAAATAGAAAACTATCAACAGAGAAATTAATTGCCAAAATTGTTTCTGTATAAATATTACTAAGTTGACCCTAGCAACACTGATTAAAAAAAAAAAATTAGAGAAAATCCAAATTACCGTTAAACAGAATTTAAAAGGATATCACCCAGGTCTCAGGGAAGTTAAAAGGATAATAAGGAAATAATATGAATAGATTTATACCAATCATTTTGACATCTTACATGAAATGGACATTAAAAACAAACAACACAAGTTGTCAAAGCAGACACAAGAACAAAAAAATTTCTAAAAGCTAATATCTAATAAGAAAATTGAATTTTTAATCAAAACTTTCTTAAAGAACTTCAGGCTCTGGTAGTTAAACGAGTCAATTGTTCAAACATTTAAGGAAAAAAAAATCAATCTTAACACAGATTCCTTTAGAATGCAGAGAGGAAAACATTTCCTAGTATATCTACAACATCAAAACATGAGAAATTAATTGCAGGAAATAGGAAATTGAACACCAATATTCTTCATAAACCCTGACACAATAGGAGCAAATATAATCCAGTAATACAGAAAGAATATAAATACAGTATTATAAAGTGGAGTTTATCTCAGGAATGCTAGTTTGATTTAACATTAGAATATCAATCAATCAACCGCATTAACTGAATAAAGAAAGGAAACTTACATGATCAACACTATAGTTGCAAACAAAACATTTGGAAGCAGGGATAGTTGGTTGTTTTTTGTTGCTGTTTTTGGGTTTTTTTAGGAATTAGAATTATAAAATAACTACACATAAGAACATCCATACTGGTTATAAACAAAGAAATTTAATTGCAAATTTGGCATGGAAGATCAATTATTTAGAGTAATTGAGAAGTGAGTGATAAAACAAGCCGTGTGTTCATGTACTGATATTCCTCCAAATACAATCACAAATCTTTCTGTAACTCTCACTGAAGTCAAGGAAGGTACTATTTTTTAAATTAACATGGATCCAAACATATTTAATATAGGTATTTAAAAAATAAAACACAATTTTTATCTCAAATTTTTTCAATCTCAAAATTTCTATCTCAAAATATCTAACAGATAATTCTTTCTGCTTTTATCTCAAAAGCAATTGAATATGTCTCAGAGAACAATGAGCACATTCATAATGTTGTATACTTTTAAAATCCCTTTCATTAAATTCAAGCATTTGATATATTTCTTGACACAGTTTAAAATGTTCTCAAGGTAACTTTTAGGCAAAAAAAAAAAAAAGAAAAAAGAAAAAAACTGAAAAGGAACTGTAAATGAATGTGTGTCTTAGAATTTGCTGCATATATAATGGATGCAATTTTACATATCATGTTTTTCCCTCCAAGTATAGGCTTGCCATTTTTCCTGCCCCAGATTCTCTCCTACACTTACCTGAGATATATTTTTAAAGGTTCATTAAAAAAGTGGAAATGATAAGTCTTTTAAATTTTGAAATCAATGATTATGTGACAAAGTTATATCTTGGGAAAATATTACTTTATATGGCTAAAAGAAAGAGCAGAGAATTTTCAGTTCCTATTTGTGAGGAATGATGTAGCATTGGGGTTTTTAAACTGTATCTGTGAGGTTCAAGTAAGCATTCTTCTAGAATATATATTCTTTTTTTTTTTTTTGAAGCAGGATTTTGTATGTGTTTTATACATTCGGTTTTTTGGCTGTATTTTATTTGAACAAAGAATACCTAAAGCCTGTTTTATCATGAGTAAATAACGCAACCAATCTGTGTCTTGGTTTCTACATCTGGACAAATGAATAATGATATCATTGGGTTGTTGGAATAAAATGTGACTATGCATATAAAATGTTAAACATGTTAATCCACAATAAATGTGAGCTCTCACTGTATTTTCAAATTGGAAAACCTCTTTAATACTGCATTCAAAACAGTATTAAAATCAAGAATTTAGGAAGAAGGTAAAATATCTTTTGGTATTCTGAACTTAAAGATACTTGTGTTTTGGTTGTTAAAAAAA
>NW_023193002.1:0-653 GCF_002007445.2 Ailuropoda melanoleuca
CTGGTTTCATGTGGTTTCACAGGGCCAGCCCTACGTGGACCTCTCTTTAATAGTCCAGTTTTCCATGGCCCCTCTTGCTGGCCACATGGCTGGACCACTGGCCACTGCCCATGAATCAGTAAAAACCCACACAGAGGGACTTTTATTGCTGGTTGTTCGATTCTTCCACCACAGCAAGGAAAACAGCATGCAGTTCAGCACAGAGTGGATGCGTCCTTCCCCTAGAGTGTTTCCACCAGGCAACTGCAGTGCNGTGTTTCCACCAGGCAACTGCAGTGCACTGAACTTCCAGCCAGGATGTGGTGGGCAGCTCGACCTAGAAGTGGCCATCTGGAAACCAAACAGCCACTTGTTGGTCAGTAGAGACCTGCAGATCCAGCAGTTCCTGAGGTGGTTCCAAAGTCAGCCCCAGATGAAAAAACCACCTGCAAATGAATTCGAGCCCTTCCCTGCACCCCCAGCAGCTTGCTCCTGTATAAACTGTCCCATATTATTATGGAACACTCCTGGCTACTGCCTTATTGAAGTTTGTCTCTGCATCCATCCAACATATTATGGGCACTTCAGGCTTCAGGATTATTGTACAACTTCAGTCATTGGGGCAGTTTCAGTGATGCCCAGTGGCAAGCTAGTAACCCTAAATCAAACAGCAC
>NW_023193003.1:0-639 GCF_002007445.2 Ailuropoda melanoleuca
CTTAAACAAGAACATTTTGGAATTGTCAGCATTAAGGCAATTTACATGTAAACAAATGAATAAGATTTTTCACTTGAAATCTATCTTACAACAAAATGGAAACAATATCAAACATCCAAAACCTGCTTTTTTTACTGTATACTCAGGCTCTCAATACAGGTAGACTTATAAATTGCCTCCTTGAAAGACTATAAACCTCAGAGTAAAGAAAGGGGAAAAGTAAATAAATCAGCACCCTTATGTGGAAAATCTGTGTCCTTTTTAAATCAAGGACAGATTATTTTGTTTAACATTGGGACATCATTCTCCTTTGTTTCCATACAACTGGGATAGAAGATTTTTAACTATGTAGGCTTGACAGAACTATCAAGGGCATAAAATATAATTTTTTGATACATGTTGCAGTGCCTCCGACTTCTGTTTGTCACAATGGGTTTTCCTACATCCTGGTTTACTCCAGTTTTTTTTTTTTTAAAGATTTATTTTCTATTTGAGAGAGNCAAAATCATTAGCCAACAGGGAAATTCAAATCAAAACCTTATGCCAGTTAGAATGGCAAAAATAAACCTTTTTTAATTAAAAAAAGCTTTTTGTCCTCTTTCTAATATGATGACTGTGTAAATATAATATGACCACAAT
>NW_023193004.1:0-7773 GCF_002007445.2 Ailuropoda melanoleuca
CATATAAACCAAATGATAAGCACAAATCAAAAAACAGCAATCGATATGTAAAAAGCAGAGTAAGAAATTTAAGTATATCACTAAAAAAACCAACAAACCATGAAAGAGCAAGAAAAGAAAGGATCAGAAAAACTGCAAAACAAACAAAAAACAAGTAATAAAATGGCAGTGAATACAGATTTATCAATGATTATATTACAAATAAATGAACTAAATGCTCTAATCAAAATACATACAGTGATAGGATGGATTAAAAAAAAGAACCATCCATTTGCTGTCTATAAGAGATTTATTGCAGACCAAAAGACAGCTGAAGATTGAAAGTGAGGGGATGGAGAAACATACATCATGCGAAAGAATGTCAAAAGAAAGCCAGAGTCACAAAACTTGAATATTGGACAGAATAGATTTTTAAAAAATGACCATAACAAAAAAGAAAGAAGGGCACTATATAATAGTAAGGGAGCAGTCCAACAAGAAGTTATAATTTAAAAAATAAGTTATAATAATTGTAAATATTTGTGCACCCAATATGGGAACACCCTAATACATAAAACTGTTTATAACAAACATAAAATAAATAATCAGTAGTCATACAATAATAGGAGGAGATTTTAACACCCCATTTATATCAATGGACAGATCATCTAAATGGAAAATCAACAAGGAAACAGTGCCTTTGAATGACACAGTGGACCAGATGGTCACAACAGATATATTCAGAATGTTCCATCCTAAAGCAGCAGAATATGCATTCTTTTCATGTGTACCTGGAACATTCTCCAGAATAAATCACATACTAGAACACAGAACAAGACTCAACAAATTAAAAAAGATTGAAGTCAAAGGTGCCCGGGTAGCTCAGTCAGTTAAGTGTCTGCCTTCAGTTTAGGTCATGATCCCAGGGTCCTGGGATCGAGCCCCACATTGGACTACCTGCTCAGCAAGGAGTCTGCTTCTCCCTCTGTCCCTCCCCCCGGTTGTGTGCTTTCTCTCTAATAATTAAATAAAATATTTTTGAAAATTGAAGTCATACCATGCATCTCTTCTGACCACAATACTATGAAACTAGATACTGACCACAAGAAAAATCTGAAAAGAGCACAAACACATGGAGGCGCCTGGGTGGCTCAGTCATTAGGCGTCTGCCTTCGGCTCAGGGCATGATCCTGGCATTCTGGGATCAAGCCCCACATCAGGCTCCTCTGCTGGGAGCCTGCTTCTTCCTCTCCCACTCCCCCTGCTTGTCTCTCTCACTGGCTGTCTCTGTGTCAAACAAATAAATAAAAGCTTTAAAAAACACACACACATAGAGGTTAAACAACATGCTATTAGAGAATGAATGGTTTAAGCAGAAAATAAAAGAAGAAATAAAAAAACACATAAAAAATGAAAATGAAGACACAATGGTCCAAAATCTTTGGAAAGCAGCAAAAGCAGCTCTAAGATGGAAGTTTATAGTAATAATGGCCTACCTGAAAAGCAATATAAATCTCAAACAACTTAAACTCCTCTAAAGGAGCTAGAAAAAGAACAGAAAAACACCAAATGAAAAGAGAAAAAAAAAGAAATCATAAAGATTAGAGCACAAATAACAAAAAAGGCAATAATAAAGATAGCAGCATAAAAAAAATACAACCCCCCCCAAAAAAACAAAACAAACAAACAAAGAACAAGATTAAGTCAGGAGCTGATTCTTTGAAAAGGTCAACAAAACTGATAAAACTCTAGTCAGTCTCATCCAAAAATAAAAAAAATCATTAATTAATAAAAGTAAATAAAGAAGGAAGAGAAAATGAAGTCAAAGGACTCAAATTGACAAAAATCACAAATGAAAGAGAAGAAATAGCAAACAACTCCACAGAAACACAAAGAATTATAAGACAATGAAAAACTATATGCCAACAGATTGGACAACCTAGATGTATAAATTTCTAAAAATATATAAACTATGAAAACTGAATCAGCAAGAAATAGAAAACATTAACAGACCAATTACCAGTAAGGAGACTGGGTTAGTAATAAAAAATTCTCAACAAGCAAAAGTCCAGGACCAGACAGCTTCACAGGAAAATTTTATCAAACATTTTAAGAAGAATTAATACCTATTCTTCTCAAATTATTCCAAAAGAAAAAAAATAGAAGAGGACGAAAAATTTGTGAATTCATTCCATGAAGCCAGCATCACTCTGATTACAAAAGCAGATAAAGACTACAAAAAAAGGAGAACAACAGGGCAACATCTCAAATAAAAACAGAGGCAAAAATCCTCAATAAAATACTAGCAAACAATACATTAAAATCCAACAATACATTAAAAAAATTCATTCATGTAGGATTTATTCCTGGGATGCAAGAGTGGTTCAATATTTGCAAATCAATCAACATGATACATTACATCAATAAGAGAAAGGATAAAAACCATAAGATGATTGTTTTAATAGACATGGAAAGAACATTTGACAAAGTACAACAACTTTCATAATAAAAGCCTTCCACAAAGTAGGTTTAGAGGGAATATACTGCAACGTGATAAAGCCCATCAATGAAAACATTACAGTAATATTACACTCAACTGGGAAAAATTGAGAGCTTTTCCTTTGAGTCAGGAATATGACAAGAAAGTTCATTTTCACCACTTTTATTCAACATAGTAATGAAGTCCCAGCAACAGAAAGTAGACAACAAAAAGAAATAAAAATCATCTGAATTGGTAAGGAAGAAGTAAAATTTTTACTATTTGCAGAAGACATTATACTATATACAGAAAACACAAGAGCCTCAAAGAAACACTACCAAAACTGATAAATTGATTCAGTAAAATCGCAGTACACAAACTCAATGCACAAAAAAAGTGTTGCATTTCTATACAGTAATAATGAAGCAACAGAGAGAAATTAAGAAATTAATTTCATTTACAACTGTACAAAAATAATAACATACCTAGAAATAAGGAAGTGAAAAGTTCTGTATTCTGAAAACCATAAAACATTTATGAATGTAATTAAGCATGAAACAAAGAAATGGAAAGATAATCCATGCTCATGAACTTTTTATTATAATAATATTATTTATTATATTATGCTAGTCATCATACAGTACATCCCTGGTTTTTGATGTAAAGTTCCATGATACATTAGTTGCATATGACACCCAGTGCACCATGCAATACGTGCCCTCCTTACTACGCATCATGAGCTTAGCCCATTCCCCCATGCCCTCCCTTCTGAAGCCCTCAGTTTGTTTTTCAGAGTCGATAGTCTCTCATGCTTCATTCCCCCTTCTGATTACCCCCCTTTCTTTATCCCTTTCTTCTCCTACCAATCTTCCTAGTTCTTATGTTCCATAGATGAAAGAAACCATATGATAATTGTCTTTGTCTGCTTGACTTATTTCACTTAGCATTATCTCCTCCAGTGCCATTCCTGTTGCAGCAAATGTTAAGAAATTGTTCTCTTTGGTAGCTGAGTAATATTCCATTGTATATATGGACCACAACTTCTTAATCCAGTCATCTGTTGAAGGGCATCTCGGCTCCTTCCACGATTTAGCTATTGTGGACAATGCTGCTATGAACATTGGGGTGCATATGGCCCTTCTCTTCACTNATTGGGGTGAATATGGCCCTTCTCTTCACTGCATCTGTATCTTTGGGGTAAATACCCAGTAGTGCAATGGTGGGATCGTAGGGTAGCTCATTTTTTAACTTTTTAAGGGACCTCCACACAGTTTTCCAAAAGTGGCTGTACCATATTCCATTCCCAACAACAATGTAGGAGGGATCCCCTTTCTCCAAATCCTCTCCAACAACTGTTGCTTCCTGCCTTGTCCATTTTTGCCATTCTAATTGGGGTAAGGTGGTATCTCAATGTGGTTTTGATTTGAATTTCCCTCATGGCTAATGATTTTGAACATGTTTTCATGTGTCTGTAAGCCATTTGTATGTCTTCATTGGAAAAGTGTCTGTTCGTATCTTCTGCCCATTTTATGATTTGTTTATTTGTTTCTCATGTATTGAGTTTGAGAAGTTCTTTGTGGATCTTGGACACGTCTTTGATCTGTAGTATCATTTGCAAATATCTTCTCCCATTCTGTGGGCTGCCTCTTAGTTTTTTTTGACTATTTCCTTGGCTGTGCAGAAGCTCTTTATCCTGATAAAGTCCCATAAGTTCATTTTATCTTTTATTTCTCTTGCCTTTGGAGATGTGTCGTGAAAAAGGTTGCTCTGGCCGATGTCATAGAAGTTGTTGCCTATGTTCTCCTCTAGAATTTTGATNATGTCATGAAAAAGATTGCTGTGGCCGATGCCGTAGAGGTTGCTGCCTATGCTCTCCTCTAGGATTTTGATGGATTCCTGTCACACATCAAGGTCTTTCATCCATTTGGAATTTATCTTTGTGTATGGTGTGAGAGAGTGGTCAAGTTTCATTCTTTTGCATGTAGCTGTCCAATTTTCCCAGCACCATTTATTGAAGAGACTGTCTTTTTTCCACCGGATGTTTTTTCCTGCTTTATCAAAGATTAGTTGCCCAAAGAGCCGAGGGTCCATTTCTGGGTTCTCTATTCTGTTCCATTGGTCGATGTGTCTGTTTTTGTGCCAGTACCATGCTGTCTTTGTGATCACAGCTTTGTAGTACAGCTCGAAATCCGGCATTGTGATGCCCCCAGCTTTGTTTTTCCTTTTCAACAGTTCCTTGGAGATTCGGGGCCTTTTCTGGTTCCATACAAATTTAAGGACTATTTGTTCCAGTTCTTTGAAAAATGTCCTCGGTATTTTGATCGGGATAGCATTGAAAGTGTAGATTGCTCTGGGTAGTATGGACATTTTAACTATGTTAATTCTTCCAATCCATGAGCATGGAATATTTTTCCATCTTTTTATGTCTTCCTCAATATCTTTCAAAAGTGATCTATAGTTTCTAGGATATAGGTCCTTTACGTCTCTGGTTAAGTTAATTCCAAGGTAACGCATGGTTTTTGGTGTTATTGTAAATGGGATGGATTCCCTAATTTCTCTTTCTTCAGTCTCGTTATTCGTGTATAGAAATGCAACTGATTTCTGGGCATTGATTTTGTATCCTGCCACCTTACTGAATTGTTCTATAACTTCTAATAGTTTGGGAGTGGATTCCTTTGGGTTTTCCATATAGAGTATCATGTCATCTGCAAAGAGAGACAGTTTGACTTCTTCTTTGCCGATTTGGATACCTTTGATCCCTTTTTGTCTTCTGATTGCTGTTGCAAGGACTTCTAGTACTATGTTGAATAATAGTGGCGAGAGTGGGCATCCTTGTCGTGTTCCTGATCTTAAGGGAAAGGCTTCCAGCTTTTCCCCATTGAGAATAATGCTTGCAGTAGGCTTTTCATAGATGGCTTTTATGAGATTGAGAAATGTACCCTCTATTCCTACACTCTGAAGGGTTTTAATCAGGAAAGGATGCTGTATTTTGTCAAATGCTTTTTCTGCATCAATTGAGAGGATCATATGGTTCTTGAGTCTTTTCTTGTTGATATGATGTATCACATTGATTGATTTGCGAGTGTTGAACCATGCTTGCATCCCAGGTATGAATCCCACTTGGTCATGATGGATAATCCTTTTAATGTACTGTTGGATTCTATTAGCAAGGATCTTGTTGAGGATTTTGGCATCCATATTCATTAGAGAAATCGGTCTGTAATTCTCCTTTTTGAGGGGGTCTTTGCCTGGTTTGGGGATCAAGGTAATATTAGCCTCATAGAATGAGTTTGGTAGCTTTCCTTCTGTTTCTATTTTTTGAAATAGCTTTAGGAGAATAGGTATTATTTCTTCTTTGAATGTTTGGTAGAATTCCCCAGGAAAACCGTCTGGGCCTGGAGTTTTATTATTTGGAAGGTTGTTTATCACTGACTCAATTTCTTCATAGTTAATTGGCCTATTTAAGAAATCTATTTCTTCCTGTTTCAGTCTTGGTAGTTTATAGGTTTCCAGGAAGGCCTCCATCTCTTCCAGATTGTTTAGTTTTTTGGCATATAGCTGTTGATAAAAGTTTCTAATAATCCTTGCAATTTCAATGGTGCTGGTCGTGACCTCTCCCTTTTCAGTCATAATTTTAATAATCTCAGTCCTTTCTCTTTGTTTTTGGACAAGTTTTGCCAGTGGTCTATCAATTTTATGGATTCTCTCAAAGAACCAGCTTCTAGTCCTGTTGATCTGCTCTACTGTGGTTCTGGTCTCTAATTCATTGATTTCTGCTCTAATCTTGGTCAACTCCTTCCTTGTCAGTGGGTTAGGCCTGTCCCTCTGTTGCTGTTCCAGTTTCTTGAGGTGAGAATATAGAAACTGCATTTTAGATTTTTCTATTCTTTTGAGTGAGGCTTGGATGGCTATGTATTTCCCCCTTAGGACTGCCTTTGCAGTATCCCATAGGTTTTGGACCGTTGTGTATTCATTCTCGTTGGTCTCCATAAATTGTTTAATTTGTTTTTTGATTTCCTGGTTTATCGAGTCATTCTTGAGCAGGATGGTTCTTAGCCTCCAAGTGTTTGAGTTTCTTCCAGGTTTTTCCTTGTGGTTGAGTTCCAATTTCAGAGCGTTGTGGTCTGAGAATATGCAGGGGATAATTTCAATCTTTTGGTATTGGCTGAGACCTGTTTTGTGTCCCAGAGCATGATCTATTCTTGAGAATGTTCCATGGGCATTTGAATAGAATGAGTATTCTNTCGATTCCAACTACATGACATTCTGGGAAAGCCAAAAAATATGGAGATTATAAAAAGAGCATTGAATACCTGGTCTGATAGGGGTTAGGGAACAAAAATGGCCCAGGTATGGTGGAGTTTTGGGGTAGTACAAATGCTCTGTGAGACATTACAGTGATGAATGTATGTCATTATGTGTTTGTCCAAACCCACAGATGCAAAACATCCCTAATGTAAACTATGGACTTTGGATTAATCATGAGGTTCCAATGTAGGTATATTTTTGTTAAAATATTTGACAAACTGAGGGCTTCAGAGGACAGGGGCGTGGGGGATTGGGATAGGCCAGTGATGGGTATTAAGGAGGTCACATATTTCATAGAGCACGTATTGCATGGGTGTTATACACAAATAATGAATCATGGAACATTACATCAAAAACTTAGGATATACTGTATGGTGACTAACATAACATAATAAAAAATTATTAAAAAATATGTGATTCTGGTGATTTCTGTTGTTACTCAGGAAGGTTATGGATTTGTGGATGTAGTGGTTATATCGAAAATTTCTGTACTCCCTCTCAATTTTTTTAAACCTGTAATTGTTCTAGAAAAAGTTAAAAGCAAAAATACTAAGAAATAGTGTGTGTAAAATTGTAGATGGTATTTATTATTGAAAATGCAAAAAATGGGGAATAGCTTTTACTTTTTTGGTGAATATTATTTTAGCAAACTCCACAGTGACGTTTTCATGACATTATTTTTTAGACTGTATATAATGGGATTGAAGGATGGAGGCACCATTGTGTAGAATATATAAATTAAAAGGTCACTAATGGAAGGAATCCCTGAAGTTGGCTTCAGATAAGTAAAGATGCCAGAGAAGAGAAATAATACAACTACCACCAAATATGGAAGACAAGTGCAGTAGGCTTTTGACTGGCTTTCTGTTGATGGAATCTTCTTGACAGTGGCAAAGATGTTCACGTAGGAAATAAGGATGTAAATAAAACAGCAGATATCCAACACCACACTAATGAGGATAGGTACAATTTCTCTCATTAAATTTTCTGAGCAAGAAATAGCCAAT
>NW_023193005.1:0-992 GCF_002007445.2 Ailuropoda melanoleuca
CCAAGCCAGCCTTTTTCTCCCTTTCTCCTCTTTTTCTCTTTCATGTCTAAAATTCTTTAAATATTTTGGGTGGTTTTTTTTTTTATAGTTCCCTTATTGAGTTTACACTATACAATAAATGCAAAGATTACAGTGTGCACTTAAATTAATTTTGTCAGATTATACATCCATGTTACCATCACCAAATCAGATATAGAGCTTTTATATCATTCCAGGAAAATCACCTATGTCCATTCCCAGACAGCCTCTCCCCCCGCCCCCCGAAATAGCTTTTCAGGTTTCTCTCATGTTAGATTTGCTTTGCCTGTTCTTTGTAGTTAATATAAATGAAACCATATGTGTTCTTTTGCATTTGCATTCTATCACTTACCATAATTTACAATCCAATATTAACTCTTGGTAAGTTCAATATCCATATAGCTAATAGTTCTAATACCTTATATTTCAAATGCCTTTCCTTCAATGATTTTTTTTTCCCTAACCTATCTTATCCACTCATTTCCACTGTTAACCCTTGCTGGGCCATTACCAACAATAGAATCCTCACATCTTAAAATCTTAATTCTGTGCATCCCACTCCAATCACCACCACACAATTCCCCAATGCATTTTTATATCCTCACTATAACAATCCTTCAATTTTATCCGAGAAAATAATTTAATAATACTATTACCATTTACTTTTCCTCATCTCCAGAATGTCCACTTCCTCCTTCTTGCCCACTTTAAATTATCCCGGCCATCATCATAACCCCTTCTTGCATATACCCTCAATTCCCTTGATGCCTTCTCATTGCCTTCAAGACTGACAAGCCTGGGTGACCTGCAGAAGATGAAAAATTTCTCCATGGAGCTACACACATACCTGACACAGAACGTGGAGAAACTAAAGGAGGTGATTAGGAAGGTTTTCATGCTGCGGATGAAAATAAGATGAGCCAGGAGAGAAGTGAAACTATGGTACTGGCACACTTCACTGACCTTCAGAACAT
>NW_023193007.1:0-1636 GCF_002007445.2 Ailuropoda melanoleuca
GCAACAAAGCCATAAAGTATTTAGAAAGTAACCTAAAAAAGAAAACACAGGACCTCTCTGAAAAAAAAAATTTAATTGTATTGAAAGACTTAAGATCCCCCAAATAAATAGCTATTTCATGCTTTTGATGGGGGTGACTTAATATTAAAAAGATGTCTAATTTCTCCAAATTAATCCATAAATCCAACTCGGTTTCAATCTCAATTCAAGTTGGGCTTTTTTGATGGATTCCGTGAACTTATTTTGAAGTATAAAGGTCTGTGAATAGCAAAATCAACTGCGAAAATTAGCAGCAAAGTAGGAAATCTCACTCTATCGGACAACGACGTACTGCAAAGCCGCTGTCCCACAAACCAGGTTGGGATGATAGACGAAAGAAGCAAAGAGGGGGCTTGCGCAGAGATGCGTGTGTATGTGGGAATGTCATAAACAATAAAGGGGGCGCACATTTCAATGGGGGAAAGGAAGGATTGTTGAGGTGCTGGGGCAACTGGGTCACTACAGGGAGAAAAAAAATGTTAGAAGTCTAGCTAGTGGTACAGCAAAGTTGAACCACAGATGGATGAAAGACTTCAATGTGAAAGAAACATAAGCGTAATGAAGTTATAGGAGATTATCTTTGTAACTTGGGGCCACGAAAGGACTTTCTATACAAGACCCGCAGAATACAAGCTATGGTTTGAATGAAGTGTGGGGAAGGGACAGGTGGATTTTGAGTACATCGACCTTAAGGATTTCTGTTCATGAAGGGCAACCTGGACAAAACTGGCAAATAGACACAAGGCAGAAATGTGCAATATCTCAAATTCATTAGGGACTGATAGCCTAGCATATATATAAACTGCTGTAAATCTACAAAAAACAGCACTACCACCACCAACAACAACCAGGAATCCCAATAGAAAAATGGACAAAGAACATGAACTAGAAATTCACGACCAAAGAAGCCCCCAAGTCTAACAAACATATGAAGAAATGCTCTTACTAGTAACCAGAGAATTGCACATTAAATCCACAATGTGATAGCACTTACGTCTATCGGACTAGCGTGTATTAGAAAGGAGGATGCAGGGAGGTGGATGGAATGTCATTCCAGGTCATCGGATAGGACTCCTTCAAATTAATTATGTGTCTCTCCTCTGACCCAGCAGTGCACCGCCCTAGCGTTTGGTCTGGAGAAATCCAGAAGATATTTATGGGAATGTTTATCACTCACGGATTAGGTCTCAGGACACTGGAAGCCACTCATATGCCAATCACGGGGGGGGAGGGGAATGAACGCATGCTAGAAGCCTACACCGTGGGATATCGTGAGCACTTAGGGAAAGACACATAGCAACATGGACAGAGCAGAAACACATATAACTGAATGAAAAAAAGAAAGAACCAGCATAATATCTAAGTACAATCATAATACCTTGCACACAAAGAAATAGAACATGTTTTATACAACAATGGCAGGAGTGAGCATGGAGAATGGGGAAAAAAAGATTACATTGACCCATCTATTAATCAGTCAAGCTGGGAAACTAGCCTGGACCAGCAGCACCTTGAGCCATGAACTAAGGAGTGTGATAACTCAGTCCTCTGAGCCTGAGGTCAAGAAACAATCCTATTTGCTGGGCCTGCAAATCTC
>NW_023193008.1:0-551 GCF_002007445.2 Ailuropoda melanoleuca
CGTGTCCCTACGTGTCGGACCCAGAGATGGTTGTGGAGGAGGGAAGGGCAAGAGAGTCGTTAAGAGTTCCCAAGACTCGGAATACTCAGAAGATGCTTGAATGAGGCAATCGGCTGAAATTTCTCTGGAAGGAGGTTCAGCACGTTCCCCTAACCTAAGTCCAGTGCCTTTTCCGCTGGTTCCAGAAACCGAGAAGGAAGGTACGCAGGCTTCAGGGCAGCACCTCACCTCTGTCCCACGGGACCCGTTGGCGAAGCTCATCGGCTGTCCCCATTGGTGCAGTGGGAGCTCAGCATTCATTCTGAATCCAGCACCATGTTTCCCCTTCAGTGTGGTCATCACTCACTTAACCTTGCACTAAAATGAGAGTCAAGCTTAGAATAGTCTTTGCTCCCTGGACATGGAGGGGCANAGGGCATGGAATGCACCTGGATTCTCTGTCGTATTGCCTCGCGGTTGGCGCCGTGCTATGAGTAACCCGAGAGCATGACATCAGGATCAGAAATCAACTGCAGCCAACTGTGGGGGCTTGTGAAGTGGGACTTAGACGC
>NW_023193009.1:0-893 GCF_002007445.2 Ailuropoda melanoleuca
TTGCACTACTGGGTATTTACCCCAAAGATACAGACGTAGTGAAGAGAAGGGCCATGTGCACCCCAGTGTTCTTAGCAGAATCACCCATAATAGCTAAATCATGGAAGGAACCGAGATGCTCTTCAACAGATGACTGGATTAAGAAGTTGTGGTCCATATATACGATGGAATATTACTCAGCCATCAAAAAGAATGATTTCTCAACATTTGCNACATTTGCTGCAACATGGATGGGACTGGAGGAGATTATGCTAAGTGAAATAAGTCAAGCAGAGAAAGAGAATTATATGGTTTCACTCATTTATGGAACATAAGAAATAGCAGGAAGATCAGTAGGAGAAGGAAGGGAAGAATGAAGGGGGTAAACAGAAGGGGGAATGAACCACGAGAGACTCTGGACTCTGGGAAACAAACTGAGGACTTCAGAGGGGAGGGGATAGGATATTGGGATAGTCTGGTGATGGGTATTAAGGAGGGCACATGTTGCATGGAGCACTGAATGTTATATGCAAATAATGAATCATGGAACTTTACATCAAAAACTAAGGATGTACCATATGATGACTAACATAATAAAAAATTATTATTAAAAAAAAGAAACAGGTGTNGAAATAGGTGTCTTTGATAGCCATGTCTTTTGGAGCTTAAGAGTAAACAGGAAAAGTAGTAATTCTCGAAGATATTTTCTTTGTCCCACAATTCTGAATCTTTGAAAACAATGTGTTGTTACAGGGATCCATGTCATTTGAAGATGTGATTGTTGAATTTACCCAGGATGAATGGCAGTACGTGAGCCCTGCACAAAGGACCCTGTACAGAGATGTGATGCTAGAGAACTATAGCCACCTCATCTCAGTGGGTGAGCAGACCTTATCATGTGACTTCATCTAAAT
>NW_023193010.1:0-901 GCF_002007445.2 Ailuropoda melanoleuca
GAGTGATTTGTTCATGACACAACTCAAGATCCTTCTTATAAGAATCAGTGAGAGAAATTTTATGTTTTCTCGTTTGTTCAGAACTGGTTCTGATTCCTTCTTTGTATAGATATCTAGAATATCCAGAGTCAAATTAATGATCATCTTCTGGCAAACAAGTGACATTTTGCAGCATGTAGTTTGCATATTTATTACTTCTCTCTCACTCTCAGTTTCCCTGTTAATGCTTTGTCCACTTATTTCAATATATTATTATTAAAAACTATATTATTGAATATAATATATACTTATGAATCCACCTTTATATGTTTTAGAATAAGGACAGAAATAAATGAAAAAGATGGAGAAAGGAAAGTGGGAGAAAGAGAGAGAAAAAGAAAGAAAGAAAGAAAAGGAAAGGAAATATGGAAAAGGAAAAGTTTTGCAGCTCCTTAAGTTAGTCCAAATGTAGGGTACCATATGGTGAGATCTCTTATATGGTATTACATTTATGTCTCTGATATGGCAAGGCAAATACATTATATTCCTTGTAGAGTGGGACACTATTAACAATGACTAATATCTGTATCTGCACATGTGTGAGCTCCTTCACCCAATTCTCACTTTCAGAAATGTTTGCAGAACGTTCCGTATTACCACGAGAAGGAGTCATTCACTTGGGTGATAAGATGTATATAAGAAACATGTTGAGAATCCCAAAGCTGTATAGATGCCAATAACTCAGAATAATACTTGTATCATGAAAATAAAATTATCTGATGTGTGCTATTCTTTGCACAGGATGGTGTTCATTAAAAAGCAAAATCTCTTCTGACTTATGGTATGGTTGCCCAAAACATGGGGACGCCATGCAAGGTCGTTGAATTTATTATTTAAATTCCTCCTCCTTGAATTACAGACT
>NW_023193011.1:0-204 GCF_002007445.2 Ailuropoda melanoleuca
TAAAAGGATTATCCATCATGACCAAGTGGGATTCATCCCTGGGATGCAAGTGTGGTTCAACATTTGCAAATAGATCAGTGTGATAGATCATATCAACAAGAAAAAAGTCAAGAACCACACGATCCTCTCAATTGATGCAGAAAAAGCATTTGATAAAATACAGCATCCTTTCCTGATTAAAACACTTCAGAGTGTACGGATAGA
>NW_023193011.1:449-608 GCF_002007445.2 Ailuropoda melanoleuca
GATGACATGATACTGTATATGGAAAATCCAAAAGATTCCACCCCCAAACCACTAGAATTTATAGAGCAATTCAGTAATGTGGCGGGACACAAAATCAATGCTCAGAAATCAGTCTCATTTCTATACACGAATAATGAGACTGAAGAAAGAGAAATTAGG
>NW_023193012.1:0-866 GCF_002007445.2 Ailuropoda melanoleuca
ATATGGATGACATTTTGTGTGCAGCAAAAACAGAGGAAGAATTAGCTACTGTTTTCAGTACTCTCAAATATCTATTTGATCTTCATAAACTTGTCATTGCTCCTGAAAAAATCCAGACCTCAACCCCTTATTCTTACTTAGGTTATATAATGGATCATACAACAATACTTACCCAAACATGCAAATTCGGCAAGATGCCATTAAAACTTTAAATAATATGCAAAAATTATTAGGAGACATTAACTGGGTTAGACACAAGATAGGAGTTCCTACCTACACATTACGAAATCTCTTTGAATTATTAAAAGGTGATCGAGACTTAAACAGTCCCCAGACCCTCAATGAAGCAGCCATTTCGGAGTTGTGATTTACAGAAGAACAAATTCATAAGATGCAAATTCAAAGAGTTATACCAAATATGCCTTTAACATTACTTGTTTTTCATACACCCCATTCACCTACTGGTCTCTTAATTCAACATGAAGCCCTAGTGGAATGGCTATTCTTACCAAACCACACCAACGGTTTGGTTTACTTAGATCATACCGGAACTCTCTTGCAGATGGGACAGAAACGCGCTCAACAATTAACTGGCTTGGATCCTTCGACAATCATTCTTCCTCTTACTAAGGCACAGATCGAAACTGCTCTGCAAAATAATTTATCTTGGCAGATCACGCTTAGTCAATTTGTGGGAAATTTATCCTCCCACTACCCCTCTATTCCTTTATTGTCTTTTCTAAAGCTCACTTCCTTTATATTACCCAAAGTCACAGCCTCTTCACCTTTACCTACTGCTTTGACCTTTTTCACAGATGGATCCATAAGAGGAAAAGCCTGTTACTATGGGCCTTGAACTAAAATAA
>NW_023193013.1:0-601 GCF_002007445.2 Ailuropoda melanoleuca
TAAGAAAATGTTTGCAAACCATTGCTCTAGATTTATGAACGTAACAGAAAATATGTTAATAATGACATTAGTTTTGAGTGTCATGTGTGTAAACATTACATTTTGAATAGTGCCAAACTTATTAATATTTAAGCTATAACCTGATTCAGCAGAGAAATTGCTCAACTCTAACTGGCAAGTGTGGGAGGTTCTGACCTACGTCCCCAGTGCTTCACTTGGCCCTTGTTAACCTAGCCACAGCCGCGTGGGAGCTGCACATCCATCAGCTCCAACCACAGGTTGGCTGTGGGCACAAGAGTTAAACAAATACTAATGAAAGCTTCTGGGAGAATCAGTGGCTATATAAAATTTACATGAAAGACTATTATATGTTACATATACAATATATTATATGTAAATATATTGTATGTTATATGTAAACTATGNATTGCATATACAATATATTATATGTAAATATATTGTATGTTATATGTAAACTATGTGCTATACATCCTTTATATCAGTACACTTTATATCTTAAACTTGCCTGTGTGAATGGATACTTATTTTGGGGTGCCAATGACATGTTCGTCAGCACACGTGGTCTTTATCTACCTCCATA
>NW_023193014.1:0-825 GCF_002007445.2 Ailuropoda melanoleuca
TTCTTAGAACTTATTTTTCTTATAACTGAAAGTTTGTACCCTTTGACTTACATTTCCCCATTTTTCCCACCTCACAGCCCCTGGCAACCACCATTCTATTCTATAAAATCTACATATGCATAAAAATCTCTAAAATCTTTAAAAATCTAAAAAATCAGGTTATTTTTAAAAGATTTTACATAGAAGTTGTACCATGCAGTATTGTCTTTCTCTGTCTGGCTTCTTTCACTTAGCCTAATATCCTCCAGCTTCATCCATGTTGTCCCAAATGGCAGGCTTTCCCTCTTTTATATGGCTGAATAATATTCCTTTAGGGGTAGTCGATCCTTTAGGGGTGGTCCATTAATCCTTTAATGGACATGCAGGTTGTTTTCATGATTGGGCTATTGTGAATAATGCTGCAATGAACATGGGAATACAGATATCTCTGTGGGATACTGATTTCATTTCCTTTGGATGTATTCCCAGAAGTGGGATTTTTTTTGCTGGATCATAAGTAGTTCTATTTTACTTTTTTGAGAGCTACCATATTGTTTTCCATAGAGGCTATACCAATTTACATTCCCACCAACAGTGCACGTAAGGTTCCCTTTTCTCTACATTCTCTCCAACATTTGTTTTCTCTTGTCTTTCTCTACTAGACATTCTAACAAGTGTGAGGTGGTATTTCATTGTGGTTTTGATTNCATTTCATTGTGGTTTTGATTTGCATTTCCCTGATAATAGTGATGTTGAGTACCTTTTCATATACCTATTGGCTATTTGTATATCTTCTTGGAACAATGTCTTTTCAGATCCTTTGTCATAATCAGATTATTTGCTTTT
>NW_023193015.1:0-6034 GCF_002007445.2 Ailuropoda melanoleuca
AGGAGCCCCTGACTGTCCTTACTCACAGTAGTTTCTGGTGACCACCTGAGGGCAGCTGAGATCCCCGAGGGTGTTGGGTGGCCTGGCCTGTCCTAGCATTCAGCAGCAGGTCAGGTGGCTGGGATCATGACTTGAGCCAGATACTGCAGTGGGAGAGTTTAAGGCAAGAAGTTGCCCCTGGTGCAGGTTAGTATGCAGCAGCGTCTGGGAAAGTTATGAACTAGCAAGGACCTGGGACCTAGACTGACGTGGTGCTGCCCAGTGGGTCTGGGTTCAGTCAGAGTGACAGATGAAAGTGGCTTCAGCAGTGAGAAGGGAGCTGGAGCCTGAGCCCCATTATAACCCCAGAGTGGGGTCCCGCAGGCTTCCAGCAAGAGGGAGGGGGAGTTTGTGTGTGTTCTCCCTGTAGCTGCCCCTGTGGGGAGACCCAGTCTCTGCCCAGCGCTGCGCTCTGGCCCTTCTCCCTTTGATCTCCTTCCCTGGCGCCTCTTGTACCCTCCAGCTCTGAGGGTCACCCTCCAGCTTCTAGCCAGTGAGTGTTTTCCCCCTGACTGTTCAGTAGGTCCATTGGCCACAGCTGGTTCTTTGCTGACCCTCAATACCTTTTGAGTACATACTGTTCTAGGCATTAAACTGAGCTGGTGGCAACAGACATTAGTAGCTCTCTCCAGAGCTGTCATGGCATGTTTTACTTTTCATCTGCTTTATTTTTTAACTCAGTTCAGTAGTTAAATTTTTATATGCCAGACCTATCTACCTTCAAAAATGGTTTTTAAGCTTTTAAGACAGCTTGTCAGCATGTAATCCTTTAATAGCCATATTCCAGAGTTTTATCTCCAAAGAGACATCCTTTCAAAAAGTTCTGTTCCTGATTCTTCCTCCTGGGTCTTCATGTCCAAATTTGGGCCAGCATCCCTCGGCCGCCAGTGTGCCTCTGAACACACCCTTGCTGTATGCACATCGATCCAGGGCCTTCATAATTTCAGACACTCTGTTTTTTTTAAAAGAAGGAAAACAACTGTTCTTTAGAAGCTATACTACATCCCTTCCAGGGTAGAGAAATAACTTTTATATTTGCAGTTCAGAGTCATCTGTGCTGCTCCTCTGTTAATTTAACAAGAATTAACCCTGTTAAGATTGAGCAGTTTAGATGGCTATAGTTTTGTATGTAAATTATACCTCAGTAAAGTTGTTTTTTTTAAAAAGTTCTGACCAGAGCATCAGGTAGAATGCTCATCTTGTTTATCTGGGCTAAAGAGGCAGTCACCCTGGGGTTGGTCTGATTTCAGATGTCTGCCTTTAAAAAGGGTGGCTAGCCCTAATTGTATATATTCGTATATTCATGTATATGTTCACAGTTGCACTTTTTTTTAAAAACATGTTTTCCCTTTAGAAACTCCCACATTGACCCATGAGACATTCAAAGCACTGAAGCCAGGTCTTTCTGCTTATGCTGATGATGTTGAAAAGGTAATGATTTTCTCTCATGTCTATTCTTCAAATTTGTCTTCTAGCTATGCAGTTCGTTAAAGCCAGCTCCCTTTCTCTTGAGTGCACAAGCCTTCTTCACAGAGGAAAGCATCTCTCATGGTGCTGCCCTGGGACATTTCATGCTATTTAGGGTGGTCAGAAGGGGGAAACTGGTACAGCACATGGGGCCAAAGGAGGACCACTACCCCCACCCTCCAACCTTCCCCCACACCCCAGCTTCCCTGGCCATTCCCCCCAACCACCAGGTATGCCTCCCAGGAGTCTTGGTGCGGTTCAAAAGCACAAAGGCTACAAACTGACAAAAAGCAGTATTTNCAAAAAGTAGTATTTGAGAGTTTGTTTTTGTTTCAGTTCCTTTGACTGAAGATGACAAAAGTTGACTAAAAAAAATTGAAGTTAAAAGTGTGTTATGCAAAATCCACAAAACCAAATAAGTGTAAAAGTGATTTAAACTGTCAAATCATGATTTTTGTAAATTTGTAGCTTTTATACTTCTCAACTCCTTAAAGCTTATAGCTGCACTAATACAGGACACCTGTGTTTCCACTAACGTGCTGATGAAATGGACCAGGTCGTGACATACCTACAAGTTCCTTTTGATTCAAGCATGTCTTAAAAGCTGATACATCAGGGCACCTGGGTGGCTCAGTCAGTAAAGCGTCTGACTTCGGCTCAGGTCCCCACATCAGGCTCCCCCTCAGTGGGGAGTCTCCTTCTGCCTCTACCCCTGCTCATGCTCTCTCTGTCTCTTTCAAATAAATAAATAAAATCTTTAAAAAAAAAAAAAGGTGATACATCATTCCTGCCCTCAGGTGCATCTTGATCTCAGATGGTGAAGTCATAGTCCTGCTTTCCTGTGGCTTGAAAACAAATTGAAAACAAAAATTGAAATGAGTGATGTTAGAGTAGCTATAAGGTTACACATGAGTAAATTAGATAGCTTTAGAATAAACTTAAAAGATTTTAAAAACCTTACTTGTTTTAGTAGGCAGCACACATTCAAGTGGGACATATTTCACAGCCTCACGGGGCAGATGGTGAGAACTCCCCCCTTGCTCCAGTCTCCCCTAGGAGGGCTGATGTCCCTCATTTCTTATGTGTCCTTCAAGGGCTAGTTGACATACCTATGAGCAGATTCATCTGTATTCTTCCTCCTCCCGTTTTTATTTCACATACCCAGTAGAATGGCATTCACTTCGTTAAGTACTTTGCTTTTGTCACTCAACAATATAACTAGAAATTATTTACTATCAGGATGTGAAGAGCTTCCTTGATTTTGCTGGCAATGATATTGCAGTGTGTACAGGCACACTGAATTTGTGGAACCAGTCCCCTCCTGAAGGATGTTCAGGTGATGTCTAAGAAAGGCTACAGTTTGTCAAACCTTATTGAACTTCATTACCCACACATGCAACGACATCCATCTCAGATGAATTCTTACAATGAGATGCATGTAAAAGGACTAAAAGGAATGTATGTTTTCTCCCTTGGCAGACATTGCCAAATTATTCCCGCAGCATTACAGCTGTTGGTAATACCCAGCAGAACTTTACCAAAGTTTTTATCCCACCTCTGCACTGACACAGGGCCTTAGCCAACTTTTGGATGTCAAGCATTCTGGCAGGTATAAATGATTCCTCAGGGTTTCCAGCACTGTGAGGAACCTCCAAATTCATTCATGATGTCCGGGGGAGTCACAGTGCATCTGAGGTCACCCGGTAAGGGTTGGTGATGGGGCTGGGCAGGGTTTTGGTTGCCAGAGTGTAGAAACAGCACGACCCTCTTGTGTGTCTTCACCCCACCACGCTCCACTGCCGGGGTGTCCCTCTGTACTTGCCTGGTCCCTGTGCCCCTCACACTCACCAGCACCAGCTAAGTCATTTTCTGCTGATTTGAAAAGTTAGAAGAAAATGTGTCTATAAATTAATAAAACCAAAAGGGTTGGGGGAGCATCTGTGACCCTGTATGCTGAGCTTTGACAGACCCTACTTTTACCATATTCACAGAGCACTTCAGGAATTCAGGAATTACTGGATGTTGCTAAACAAGACATTCCTTTTGACTTCTGGAAGGCCACCCCCTTGGTCCTCAAGGCCACAGCTGGTTTACGTCTTTTACCGGGAGAAAAGGCTCAAAGGTTACTGCAAAAGGTGATCTTACCCATTTCCCCCCGGGGGGTGGATAGCTTATGATAACTGAAAACACCAAATATTCAGCCATTGTTGGAGCTGTTAAATGGGCCATGTAGAAGCTTCCTGAAGAGGAAAACATATCAAAATGTTAATAGCGTCACCTTTAGCTGTTCCTGTTTTCTAGAATGAACCTGGTGTTGTGTAAGAGCAGCTACTTTGTTTTAAGAATATGTTGAAGCCTTTTAAAGGGCTTCCTTCCATGTAGACACTAGATCCTTGTAGAGGATTGTAGAAGCCCGAGTTCCTGACGCTTCATCTCCAGCCTGCGTGTTCTCATGGAAACTGCCCGTTCTCTTGGTCTGATCCACAGGTGTAAGTGCTGAGGAGGCCTTTAGCCTTCCCCTGCCAGAGTCTGGCTCTCACATGGCCCGAATTTCCCCCAGACCTAGCGGCAGGCCTGCAAAAAAACTCTGAACCTTGTTTCTTACGGGTGCCTGGGTGGTTCTTATTGTCAGGCACATTAGGGAAATTGCTTTCACCAACATGATCCCCTTCATCCTCTGTACTATTTCTAAACTATGCAGCCGCTAAATGATGAATTGTTGCACATTGGTCCAGGTCCTTTGTAAAAGTTACCTTTACATGCTCAAGTCCGATTGTGGGCCGCAGGTGCAATTGGGATATGCAGATGTCCTGAAGTTTCTGTGTGTCAGTACTTGATAAAAAAAAAAGGGGAAGGAAATGCACCCAAATGCTGCTGCTCCCTGCCTTCACCTCCCCGCTGCAGAGCTGTCTCCTTGGTCCCAGGCTGAGCTCTGCCGTGATGGGCTTCCGTTGCCTCATCTCCATTCTAAAGCAGGGCAGTGTTTGGGGGCCCAGCAGGCTCAAGGTGCCCCTGAGCTCTTCCGGCCCAGAGTGGCTTTAAGACAAGGCTCTTCAGGGTAGCATCTGCCTCCACCAGCCCGGGCAGTAGATAAGGATATCACTTGCAGAGGATTTGAGAAATTTAAAACAAAACATGAGCTTTGTCACATCACAGCACCAGCTGACACCCTCTGCTGTTTTGTCATGACCTGCTGAAAGCATGGTGTAATTGGGAACTTTAAATTGTAAAGGATAAAGACATGTTTCCCTTTACATTTAGGTGAAAGAAGTGTTTAAGGCGTCGCCCTTCCTTGTAGGAGATGACTGTGTTTCCATCATGAACGGAACAGATGAAGGTAGGGTCTCCAGAAGCCCTCTGTGTGACAAGGCTGTCCTGGGAAACGGACCGTGTGGAGGGCTGCTGTTGGTCCAGGTGGGAGCTTTCTCCTCGGTCAGACGTGGGCAAGCAAGAACTAAAGTGACTGTCCCGTTCCATTCACAGCGTAACTGTCTCAGAGGATCTTTGGGGGGCCTGTATTAGAGACAGATTCTCGTCTCAACTAGTTCCAAACCTGGCACAGATGAAAGTGCTGAAAATAAAGCATTTAGAAAGAATCCCCAGTTGGGACCGTATTTAGAAGTCTGCTGCTGCACTGTTAGTGCTAAGACAGACTGGCAGGGTCTTCACCAGCCCCGATCTTAAAATATGACCAGGGGAGGGGAGAGCAACATTTGGTTTTCTTTCCAAAAAGAGGAAGTTCACGGTAAAGAATAGGAGGGAGAGACATGACATTTGGTAGAATATTGTAGTGTTTTAGTACGGCATCTTCTCGAACAGTCTGCCAGAAGCTGCTGGGTGACTTGATGACTGATGCCTCTTCCTGTAGCTGACCTGAGGCCAAGGAGTGAGGGGCACTCACTTCGAGCTCCTGGAATCTCAACACGGTCATTTGAGTGCGTGTATTGCTTACAGCATCTCGGGTGATTCACATGCTGTCTGTGACCCTCTCTTGTAGGCGTTTCAGCGTGGATCACTGTCAACTTCCTGACAGGTACATTCTTCCCCCCTCTCCCTGAAGCTGACAGTCTACAGATGCCATTCTTGATGGCAGAGGTCTCATTTCTACTCTTTATTTATTTTTAAAGATTTTATTTATTTATTTGACAGAGAGACAGCCAGAGAGAGAGGGAGCACAAGCTGGGGGAGTGGGAGAGGAAGAAGCAGGCTCCCGGCTGAGGAGCCTGATGTGGGGCTCGATCCCAGAACGCCGGGATCACGCCCTGAGCCGAAGGCAGACGCTTAATGACTGCGCTACCCAGGCGCCCCTCATTTCTACTCTTTAAAATAACCCCTTGGGTCTCTCCAGTGGTGCTGGCCTGGGTTGGTGGGGGCCCATTAGGGTGGGCGTCAAGCTTGCAGGTAAAATGCTAGGGAAAGGAACTTCTCTGTAGCCTGGTTTTCTCCAGCGTACCTCCTGCTTCCTGCAGCCACATCAGCCAGGGGCCCTGTCCTCTCATTTCCGAGGGAAGTCATGAATAAAACCAGC
>NW_023193016.1:0-663 GCF_002007445.2 Ailuropoda melanoleuca
TCTGAGTTACTAACACATCTCTGCCAATACATTAATTCTACTTAGTACCCACATCTGACTACTTAACTATGACTTCTTTTGTAGGCCCATCTGTATATTTACATATGGAAACACATTTTCTTAAACTTTATTTAATTTTTCCCATATATTAGAATTAGAGCAGTGTATTGATTTAATTTTGAAATTATGTAAATAGAGAGGTACAGAGTGGATTTCACAGCAGCATAGTACAGGAGAGCATTGCAATTTCTTTTATAATGAAAAAGAAGCACTGGGCCTGGTAGGACTGAGAATGACAGATATAACCAACTGACAAAAAAAAAGTAAATATTTAATAATACATTTACTTAGTAAGGCTCTGAGGAGAGAGGCACTTTAATATATTGTTGGTGGGTGTGCAGATTGGTAAAATTCTTAGGACTGAAAATACAGAGAGATATTTGGAAATATCTGTAACATTTGCTAACAGAAATACCATTTCCTGTCTGAGGACTCACTTNAGAAATACCATTTCCTGTCTGAGGACTCACTTGAAAGATGTAATAGCGTGCATGAAATGACATTTGTACAAGTTTAACCACTGTAGCATCACTTGTATTAACAAAAGATTAGGAACAACTATGTCATCAGTTTTGGGGTGCTGCTTATATAAATTAATTCACA
>NW_023193017.1:0-284 GCF_002007445.2 Ailuropoda melanoleuca
GTTTTTTGTCTTTTTTTTGCCTTTTCAACTATAGTTGGAGAAGATCGTAGTAGAGAGGAACTTGAGAACACGCCATCTGGTGAGATAGCCAAGTTCACCAAGTTTGGCTGGTTCGAGTGCCAGGGAGAGAGAGTTACAAAGCAGGTCGATGAGTGTTTGGGAATAGAATGCCAGTTCAAAAACGTTTTCCCAGGGGCGCCTGGGTGGCACAGTGGTTGGGCGTCTGCCTTCAGCTCAGGGCGTGATCCCGGTGTTGTGGGATCGAGCCCCACATCAGGCTCCTC
>NW_023193017.1:707-1532 GCF_002007445.2 Ailuropoda melanoleuca
TTTGCTTCATTTCCTACACTTCTCAGTTGACAGGAACGATGAAGTCATGACACTGTAATCTTGATTTTTCTGCACATGACATTTTGTGTTGGTGACTTTATTAGTTGCTGTATTTGGAGCACTTCATATTCGAGGTATCTGGGTGGTTCACCTTACATCTCTGTTCGTCTCTGAACTCTCAATTTGTCCTTTTAAAAATTAAAACTGTGGCTTTGAGAGATCTTTCCTTTTTTATTTAAAATTACCTTGAAGTAATTTGTTCATTTTTACATGGGTTTGTAAATCATATTTTCGATTTATAGTTGGAATACCTATTTTCCTCAGTTTGCTGACAGAATATAGCCAAGAATTGTATTATGCTGTGCATTATGGGCTTACGAATGCCATTTACTCATTTGTTCTCTTCTGTTTATTCTGCAGGTGTTCATTTGGTACCTTCTGTGTACCAGGCACTATTCTGGGTACTAGGCATTCAATACCGAACAAAATAGACAAAAAATAGCCCTTCTCTCAGGATTCTTAGTTTTTGTGGAGAGAGACACATTAAGTAAAATCTATGTCAGATGGTTGTGGATGCAGTAAGTGCCAAGAGGAGTCAGACAGGGGTTGTCATCTTAAACAGGAGGCCAGAGACAGTCTTATTGAGAAAGATATTTCAGCAAAACCCTCAAGGAGTTGGAAGATCAAGTCACATGATCACAAGCTAAGAGCATTTCAGTCCAAGGGAGGAGCGAATTGAGAGGCCCTGAGAAGGGAGAGTATGTTCAAGAGGAGAAGAGTGAGGGGAGCATAGGTCTGTGGAGGGAAGGAAGGAAGGGAGGGAGG
>NW_023193017.1:4112-11354 GCF_002007445.2 Ailuropoda melanoleuca
CAGTCAAAACTAGAGGCTCTGACGGCCAGGGTCACCGAGGCAGAGGAACGCGTTAGCGAATTGGAGGATGGGTTAGTAGAAGAAAAAACGAAAATAGAAGCTGGTCTTAAAAAAATCCACGCCCACGAATGTAGATTACGGGAGATTACTGACTCTATGAAACGATCCAATGTCAGAATCATCGGCATCCCTGAAGGGGTGGAGAAAAACAGAGGTCTAGAAGAGATATTTGAACAAATTGTAGCTGAAAACTTCCCTAATCTAGCAAGGGAAACAAGCATTCGTGTCCAAGAGGCAGAGAGGACCCCATCCAAGCTCAACCAGGACAAACCTACGCCACGGCATGTCATAGTGCAATTCGCAAATATTAGATCCAAGGATACAGTATTGAAAGCGGCCAGGGCAAAGAAATTTCTCACGTACCAAGGCAAAGGTATCAGGATTACGTCAGACCTGTCTACAGAGACCTGGAATGAGAGAAAGGCTTGGGGGGGCATTTTTAAAGCTCTTTCAGAGAAAAACATGCAGCCAAGGATCCTTTATCCAGCAAAGCTGTCATTCAGAATTGATGGAGAAATAAAGACGTTCCAAAATCGCCAATCATTAACCAATTTCGTAACCACGAAACCAGCCCTACAGGAGATATTAAGGGGGGCTCTATAAAGGTAAAAAGGCCCCAAGAGTGATACAGAGCAGCAAGTCACAACCGATACAAAGACTTTAAAGAGAAATGGCATCATTAAAATCATATCTGTCAATAATCTCTATCAATCTAAATGGCTTAAACTCTCCCATAAAACGCCACAGGGTTGCAGATTGGATAAAAAGACATGACCCATCCATTTGCTGTCTACAAGAGACTCATTTTGAACCCAAAGATGCATTCAGACTTAGAGTAAGGGGATGGAGTACCATCTTCCACGCAAATGGACCTCAAAAGAAAGCTGGAGTAGCAATTCTCATATCAGATAGACTGGATTTTAAACTAGAGGCCATAGAGAGAGATACAGAAGGGCACTATATTATTCTTAAAGGAAGTATTCAACAAGTGGATATGACAATTATTAATATATATGCCCCCAACAGGGGAGCAGCAAGATACACAAGCCAACTCTTAACCAAAATAAAGAGACATATAGATAAGAACACAGTAATAGTAGGGGACCTCAACACCCCACTATCAGAAATAGACAGAACACCCTGGCAAAAACTAAGCAAAGAATCAAAGGCTTTGAATGCCATACTCGACGAGTTGGACCTCATAGATATATATAGAACACTACACCCCAGAACCAAAGAATACTCATTCTATTCAAATGCCCATGGAACATTCTCAAGAATAGATCATGCTCTGGGACACAAAACAGGTCTCAGCCAATACCAAAAGATTGAAATTATCCCCTGCATATTCTCAGACCACAACGCTCTGAAATTGGAACTCAACCACAAGGAAAAACCTGGAAGAAACTCAAACACTTGGAGGCTAAGAACCATCCTGCTCAAGAATGACTCGATAAACCAGGAAATCAAAAAACAAATTAAACAATTTATGGAGACCAACGAGAATGAATACACAACGGTCCAAAACCTATGGGATACTGCAAAGGCAGTCCTAAGGGGGAAATACATAGCCATCCAAGCCTCACTCAAAAGAATAGAAAAATCTAAAATGCAGTTTCTATATTCTCACCTCAAGAAACTGGAACAGCAACAGAGGGACAGGCCTAACCCACTGACAAGGAAGGAGTTGACCAAGATTAGAGCAGAAATCAATGAATTAGAGACCAGAACCACAGTAGAGCAGATCAACAGGACTAGAAGCTGGTTCTTTGAGAGAATCCATAAAATTGATAGACCACTGGCAAAACTTGTCCAAAAACAAAGAGAAAGGACTGAGATTATTAAAATTATGACTGAAAAGGGAGAGGTCACGACCAGCACCATTGAAATTGCAAGGATTATTAGAAACTTTTATCAACAGCTATATGCCAAAAAACTAAACAATCTGGAAGAGATGGAGGCCTTCCTGGAAACCTATAAACTACCAAGACTGAAACAGGAAGAAATAGATTTCTTAAATAGGCCAATTAACTATGAAGAAATTGAGTCAGTGATAAACAACCTTCCAAATAATAAAACTCCAGGCCCAGACGGTTTTCCTGGGGAATTCTACCAAACATTCAAAGAAGAAATAATACCTATTCTCCTAAAGCTATTTCAAAAAATAGAAACAGAAGGAAAGCTACCAAACTCATTCTATGAGGCTAATATTACCTTGATCCCCAAACCAGGCAAAGACCCCCTCAAAAAGGAGAATTACAGACCGATTTCTCTAATGAATATGGATGCCAAAATCCTCAACAAGATCCTTGCTAATAGAATCCAACAGTACATTAAAAGGATTATCCATCATGACCAAGTGGGATTCATACCTGGGATGCAAGCATGGTTCAACACTCGCAAATCAATCAATGTGATACATCATATCAACAAGAAAAGACTCAAGAACCATATGATCCTCTCAATTGATGCAGAAAAAGCATTTGACAAAATACAGCATCCTTTCCTGATTAAAACCCTTCAGAGTGTAGGAATAGAGGGTACATTTCTCAATCTCATAAAAGCCATCTATGAAAAGCCTACTGCAAGCATTATTCTCAATGGGGAAAAGCTGGAAGCCTTTCCCTTAAGATCAGGAACACGACAAGGATGCCCACTCTCGCCACTATTATTCAACATAGTACTAGAAGTCCTTGCAACAGCAATCAGAAGACAAAAAGGGATCAAAGGTATCCAAATCGGCAAAGAAGAAGTCAAACTGTCTCTCTTTGCAGATGACATGATACTCTATATGGAAAACCCAAAGGAATCCACTCCCAAACTATTAGAAGTTATAGAACAATTCAGTAAGGTGGCAGGATACAAAATCAATGCCCAGAAATCAGTTGCATTTCTATACACGAATAACGAGACTGAAGAAAGAGAAATTAGGGAATCCATCCCATTTACAATAACACCAAAAACCATGCGTTACCTTGGAATTAACTTAACCAGAGACGTAAAGGACCTATATGCTAGAAACTATAGATCACTTTTGAAAGATATTGAGGAAGACATAAAAAGATGGAAAAATATTCCATGCTCATGGATTGGAAGAATTAACATAGTTAAAATGTCCATACTACCCAGAGCAATCTACACTTTCAATGCTATCCCGATCAAAATACCGAGGACATTTTTCAAAGAACTGGAACAAATAGTCCTTAAATTTGTATGGAACCAGAAAAGGCCCCGAATCTCCAAGGAACTGTTGAAAAGGAAAAACAAAGCTGGGGGCATCACAATGCCGGATTTCGAGCTGTACTACAAAGCTGTGATCACAAAGACAGCATGGTACTGGCACAAAAACAGACACATCGACCAATGGAACAGAATAGAGAACCCAGAAATGGACCCTCGGCTCTTTGGGCAACTAATCTTTGATAAAGCAGGAAAAAACATCCGGTGGAAAAAAGACAGTCTCTTCAATAAATGGTGCTGGGAAAATTGGACAGCTACATGCAAAAGAATGAAACTTGACCACTCTCTCACACCATACACAAAAATAAACTCCAAATGGATGAAAGACCTCAATGTGAGACAGGAATCCATCAAAATTCTAGAGGAGAACATAGGCAACAACTTCTATGACATCGGCCAGAGCAACCTTTTTCACGACACATCTCCAAAGGCAAGAGAAATAAAAGATAAAATGAACTTATGGGACTTTATCAGGATAAAGAGCTTCTGCACAGCCAAGGAAACAGTCAAAAAAACTAAGAGACAGCCCACGGAATGGGAGAATATATTTGCAAAGGACACCACAGATAAAGGACTGGTATCCAAGATCTACAAAGAACTTCTCAAACTCAATACACGAGAAACAAATAAACAAATCATAAAATGGGCAGAAGATATGAACAGACACTTTTCCAATGAAGACATACAAATGGCTAACAGACACATGAAAAAATGTTCAAAATCATTAGCCATCAGGGAAATTCAAATCAAAACCACACTGAGATACCACCTTACGCCAGTTAGAATGGCAAAGATAGACAAGGCAAGAAACAACAATTGTTGGAGAGGATGTGGAGAAAGGGGATCCCTCCTACATTGTTGGTGGGAATGCAAGTTGGTACAGCCACTCTGGAAAACAGTGTGGAGGTCCCTTAAAAAGTTAAAAATTGAACTACCCTATGACCCAGCCATTGCACTACTGGGTGTTTACCCCAAAGATACAGACGTAGTAAAGAGAAGGGCCATATGCACCCCAATGTTCATAGCTGCATTGTCCACAATAGCCAAATCATGGAAGGAGCCGAGATGCCCTTCAACAGATGACTGGATTAAGAAGCTGTGGTCCATATATACAATGGAATATTACTCAGCTATCAGAAAGAACGAATTCTCAACATTTGCTGCAACATGGACGGCACTGGAGGAGATAATGCTAAGTGAAATAAGTCAAGCAGAGAAAGACAATTATCATATGATTTCTCTCATCTATGGAACATAAGAACTAGGATGATCGGTAGGGGAAGAAAGGGATAAAGAAAAGGGGGGTAATCAGAAGGGGGAATGAAACATGAGAGACTATGGACTATGAGAAACAAACTGAGGACTTCAGAGGGGAGGGGGGTGGGGGAATGGGATAGACTGGAGATGGGTGGTAAGGAGGGCACGTATTACATGGTGCACTGGGGGTTATACGCAACTAATGAAGCATCGAACTTTACATCGGAAACCGGGGATGTACTGTATGGTGACATAATATAATAAAAAATCATTTAAAAAAATTACAACTCATAAATTTAATGCACACACACATTAGATTCATTAATGTAATATCTGCATATATATTTGCATATCTACATAATTATTTTAATTCATTTACTTAAGATCTTTTGGTTTTATTAAATTTTTGTTTCTAAATTCATGTGTTGGTTATTTTATTTTCTGTTTTTAATGATATATTTAAAACTTTTACATAGTTTTCCATGTAATTTGCTTTTGTTTTCATCATTATATATATAATTTTTCTGTTTACTTTTAATGTTAAGGATTCTTTAGATGATGTTTCTTATTTCAGTGTACTCGACTTATTTAGATGACAACTTTTTATTGTTGATTAAATATAAAAGACAATGTTATCTCATAGATGAAATAGTATTTGATAAATTTTTACTCCAATTTATGATTTTAAAAACAGTGAAATCAGAAAAATAACTAAACTTCAGGGCACGTGGGTGGTTGAGTCAGGTCTGCCTCCTGCTCAGGTCATGATCTCAGGGTCCTGGGATCGAGCCTCGCGTTGGGCTCCCTGCTCAGCGGGGCGTCTGCTTCTCCCTCTTTGCCTCTCCCTTGCTCTCTCTCTCATTCAAATAAATAAATAAAACCTTAAAAAAAAAAACCTAAACTTCAGTAATCTGTCAAAGTACATTTATACAAACTGAATAAACACACATTCTAAAGGGGAAGATGTTAGATATATTTTCTATAAAATTAGGAAAAAGACAAATCCCCATTATCCCCAATGCAGTTCAGCATTTTATTATATCTAGTGAGAACAATGTTATGATAAATAGAAATTTAAAGTTTAAGGGATTAAGTGTAGGATGAAACAGTTCATTTACGTGATTATTTACAAAGAAAATATGAAGGAAGTGTTTATACAGATGTCTGGATTAACATAAAAAATCAATTTCATGGAGCGTCTGGGTGGCTCAGATGGTTAAGTGTCTGCCTTCAGCTCAGGTCATGATCTTTGCATCCTGGGATCGAGCCCCACATTGGGCTCTGGCTCAGGGGGAGTCTGCTTCTCCCTCTGCCTCTACCCCCTACTCATGGTCTGTCTCTCTCTCTCTCACATGAATAAATAAAATCTTTAAAAAAATCAATTTCATGTCTACAGAACAGTAATGAACAACTAAAATATTTAATTAAAAGGCTACACCATTTATATGTGTATCAGAGATTATCAAGGATTTAATATAATTCAGCAAAAGATGTGTAAGACCTCAATGTGGAAAATTATAAAATTCTTTGGACTATGCAGTAGAAAAATATAATTCAAAAATTACAAAGAAGAAGGGAAGAGTGATATCAGCAAAATGATGGAATAAACCATCCTCTTCTCCTATTCCTGAACAATAATTTGGCATCCGTCCATGGACAACAATGCCTTTGTGGGAGGTTTGGGATCCAGGTAGGAGACTATACAACCCTGGTGCAGTCCAAGATGGTAGAGAACAGTTTTGAGATCACAGGCCCACACCCAAGCAGCCTGACTCGTCAACGTGGTCCCAGCTATGGTCCTGGAAACAGCTCCATACCCCTGAGGACTCAAATGCAGCCCCTTTTGACTTGATCCTGTGACCAGTCCCATATGGCAAGGCACTCAAGGGAATGATGTCCATCCATGGGTTGGGAAATAGGCATACAGACCTTCATCTTGGCTGTGGACCCTGAAGTAGCTGGCAAACCAGCTCTAGCCCCTCTGGCCAGAGTCTGGGAGCCCCTGGAGATAAGCCCACCAAACTGGGTTGGACTGTAGATTCTGAGTAGTCCTGTAACAGGGTTCCAGCTTGTCCCCACAGCAGGGTTGACACAGGGACTAGGCAGGAAACACTCCTGTCTGCACCTGCCACAGTGGCCAGCAGTCCTAAGGTCTAGGGAGGCAGCAGGAGACACTCCTGTCTGTGAACCCAGCAATAGATTGCTGATTGAGGACCTGACTATGGACCCTGAAGCAGATCCTTGTCTTAGTACCACCCTTCTGAACAAAGTACTGGAGGCAGTCCCATCTACCCAGGGGCCAGACCAAATCAGTGCCCACCGGAGCACTGATTGAACCTGTAAATGTAAATTTTACATTACATTTGGTGGTGTAAACAAGTAAAAATAATTTAGGAAGTTTGTCATTATCTCTTACAGTGCGTTATTTATGTATCTTATGACACACAAACTCTATTCCCGAACAGATACCCGAGACAAGATCTTACACACGTAGTGGAGAAGATATGTGTAAGAATATTGATGACAGCATAGCCAACAAGATAAAAGTTCCANTAAACTCTATTCCCGAACAGATACCCGAGACAAGATCTTACACACGTAGTGGAGAAGATAAGTGTAAGAATATTGATGACAGCATAGCCAACAAGATAAAAGTTCCAGAAATAAAATGCGCCTCAACAGGAG
>NW_023193018.1:0-616 GCF_002007445.2 Ailuropoda melanoleuca
TACCTTGCAATATATGTCTGTCTTTGGCTTATTTCACTTAGTATAATGCCTTCTATCCTCATCCATGTTGCTGTAAATGACAGGATTTCCTTCTTATGACTAGATAATAGTCCATATGTGCCACATTTTGTTTATCCATTCATTTATTGTTGGACACTTAGGTTGTTTCCATACCTTGACTTTTGTGGATAATGCTGCAAAGAATATGGAAGTAAAGCTATCATCTTCAAGATAATGATTTTGTTTCCTTTGTTTATATACCCAGAAGTGGGATTGCTGGATTATTTGATAGTTCTTTTCTTAATCTCATGTGAAACCTGTTTTTTATAGTGGCTATTCCAGCTTACAGTCCCATCAGCAGTATACAAGAGTTCCTTTTTCTCTACATCTTTGCCAGTTTATATTATCTCTTGTCTTTTTGATAGTAGCCATCCTGACAGGTGTGAGGTNCGACAGGTGTGAGGTGGTACCTCATTGTGGTTTTGATTTCTATTTCCCTGATGATGAGCGACGTTAAATATCTTTTCATATAGCTGTTGACCATGTGTATGTCTTTTTTAGAAAAATGTCTGTTCAAGTTCCTTGTTATTTTTAATTGATTATTATTATTTTACTA
>NW_023193019.1:0-627 GCF_002007445.2 Ailuropoda melanoleuca
GCAAAGGCTGCTGAAACACCTTCTTTAACAAGATTCTCATTATACAGGCTGTTGAGAATTGATGCATTAAGGTTCCCATTGGCCAGAAGAATACCCGTCAGCATGGCCAGTTTGTTCCGCTCAGACTCTGAAAAACCTTTCAAGAAGAGCAGCAACTTTTTAACTTCATCCTCAAAGCCTTTTTCCAGGTATTTGTATCGCCTGATCAGCTTGTTAAAGACCTGAGCAAATGCTTGCATTGTTTCTAGGTCTTCTTGTGCAGCAAACACACAGACATCTGTGTGCATCATGTCATCTGCCAGGGTACCACCTGGGGCCAGCATTCCACCAGCCACCAGGATGTCAAAGAGTGTCTCTGCATAGCGGCGATAATCAAGTTTTGCTCCAGAAGCATCAAGGAATTTTGCTACTGCTTCCAAATCACTGCCAGTTTCATTTAAACCTTGAATAATACAGTCCTGAAACTGAGTGGGGTCAAACCTCTCTTTTTCATCTCTTTTCCTAGTTTTAAAACGCTGGCCTGATAGCGTTGGCTTTTGCTGCTTTTGATTATTCATAAAAGACACCCGACTTTTAAGGCAGGAAAGGAACGTCCAAGGAGCACGAGCTTTACCAGCGACGCGAGGA
>NW_023193019.1:635-1032 GCF_002007445.2 Ailuropoda melanoleuca
TCCCATTGGCCAGAAGAATACCCGTCAGCATGGCCAGTTTGTTCCGTTCAGACTCTGAAAAACCTTTCAAGAAGAGCAGCAACTTTTTAACTTCATCCTCAAAGCCTTTTTCCAGGTATTTGTATCGCCTGATCAGCTTGTTAAAGACCTGAGCAAATGCTTGCATTGTTTCTAGGTCTTCTTGTGCAGCAAACACACAGACATCTGTGTGCATCATGTCATCTGCCAGTGTACCACCTGGGGCCAGCATTCCACCAGCCACCAGAATGTCAAAGAGTGTCTCTGCATAGCGGCGATAATCAAGTTTTGCTCCAGAAGCATCAAGAAATTTTGCTACTGCTTCCAAATCACTGCCAGTTTCATTTAAACCTTGAATAATGCAGTCCTGAAACTGAGT
>NW_023193020.1:0-833 GCF_002007445.2 Ailuropoda melanoleuca
TATAATTCTCTGAATCTCAAACTGTTCTCTGGACTAGTAGTATCAGTACCAACTGGGAATTTGTTGGAAGTGCAATTTCTCAGGCTTTATCCCAGACCCACTGAATCACAAATTCTGGGTGTGGGACCTACCAATCTGTGATTCAACAAGTCCTTTTAGGTGATTCTTATGTATGTTAAAGTTTGAGGACCACTGTTACAAATTATAACTATTATTTACAGAGGTTTTTTATTTTTTACTTACCCAGTGCTTAACTAATCCATTGTTCAATATTTGTTTCCAAAATTTTAATCGTGTGTGTGCACGTGTGTGTGATTGTACATCTTCCCCTCCAGACTGTGTGCTTTTTGAGAGCAAGACCATCTTTATCTTTGTATATTTCATAGCCTGGTACATAGATGCTGAAGGAGTATTTGTTACCACATAAGACATTGTTAACCAAATCGGTTTTTAAATAAATTTTAAAATATAGACTCCATTGTTGTTAAACTCAAGTTTTATTTTCCTTTGTTTACCTGAAGAGCTTCTGCTGCACTATAGTACCTAATTTTTAGTGTAGCATAGTGATTGATATTCTTGTTTACATCTTTGTGTTGTTCTGTAACTATCTTCTTAGGATAGCTTTCTAGTGGAGTTGATGGGTCAAACATTNTAACTACTGTTTAAATGGTTGTTTATGGGCGCCTGTGTGGCTCAGTTGGTTAAGCATGTACCTTCGGCTCAGATCATGATCCCAGGATTCTGATATTGAGCACTGCATCAAGCTCCCTGCTCAGCAGGGGAGTCTCCTTCTCCCTTTCCCTCTGCCGCTGCTCCTGTGCTCTCTCTCTGTC
>NW_023193021.1:0-1225 GCF_002007445.2 Ailuropoda melanoleuca
GAGGGGAAATGCCTTGCTCTGATTCAGGAGACGGGGCCATATGGACTAGCAGCGTCTCCATTAGTGTCTCATTTCACCCCATCCCTTTGTGCCCTAGTTCCTTCTCCTGTCTTTTTCATCGTACCTGTCTCTGAATGAAAAAGGGGAGAGAGAATCTACAGTACTATTGTTCGCCATAAAGGGTGGGGATATTTCTATTTATCAAAGCCAAGTGAGAGGGGCTCCAAACCCCACAGAGGAGCAGAGCTTGGGGCACCCACCCCAAGGGCGCACTGGCCTCCCGCCCCTCCTGCCCTCGATGTTCAGGGGCAGAGTCTGCAGGCGCTGGGAAGGAGCAGGAATGCGGTTCAGGTTCCTGCGGGAGGCTGACCCTTGTTCCCTAGAGTTGGGAAAAGTTCTCAAAGAGAGAAGGAACTGCTTCTCACCTGGAGATATTTGAAGGCAGAATTGCTTGGATCGGCAAGAGGTGGAATCATTTGGTAACGCGCTTAGAAAGAAGGGGATAGGGACTCACACCCAACCTAATTCTCATGGCAAAGAGTTAAATTACGGATGACCTTGAATCGATCAGGTCTCAGTCCTAGAGCAGAGGTAGAGCAAAACCTACCAAATTCAAGCCAACCCCACAGGTGCCGCATGACGATGGAAGAGGAGTTGTTCTCCAGAGGGAAACCTAAGTGATGTGACTTCTGAGAGAGAGAGGACCGGGTGTGTGGAAATCTCAGGGCTATAAGGTGATAGAGCTCTTACTCTCGGAGTCCTCAGCAAGGGAGGCGCCAAGTAGAACTCAGTTCCCACCTCATGAAAACCACTGCTGTGTTCGCAGAAAATCACCATATGGGTGGATGTAGCATCAGCAATAAATGGAATTAGCCTGACTCAGAGCTCAGAGTAAGACCATAGGTACCTTCCTGCCACTGACACTCTCCCTTCTTTCCTACTGCCTCTACAGGCAGGGGCTTGACACAGGTGTGAGGAGAGAGGAAGAGAAGAGCTATTCCAGAACCAGAGAACCAGACCATGTAGCCCCGTGCCCCTCCAAGGTGTTGGAAGGTGAGGGTCTAAGATACGAACCACACATCCCACTTGCTTCCCACATGCCCCGCAGTGGGGCTGTTGTGGGGAAGGAGGAGTTGGTATTTGAATCCTATGCAAGACTGGAGTCTTAAATCCATCTGGGCTGAGCACATTTTCTAATGACCTAAAGTGATTGTAAAGCCACAGA
>NW_023193022.1:0-1581 GCF_002007445.2 Ailuropoda melanoleuca
GGAAATGTAGAAGCAACTATTGGTAGGGAACATTTAGACTAGAAATATGGAAAGTTCCTGAGGACTCTGCAGGAGTGATCAGCCTGGGCAAGGGTACATTTACTTTTCTAAAATAGCTGTCCGAAGACCTCGAGGCTATTAGCTCTTCTCTTAGCTCTGGTAAAGGGGACTCTTTTACTGGCAGTGGGGAACGCCAAGCAGCCGCCTCCTGAAAGAGGTCAACCTGGGCACCAGCACCAGCTCCCACGGCCAGTAGCAACACCACGGCCTCACCAACACAGCACGTTTACTTTCGTACTGGAAGGCGGACACGAGTGCTCAGTTGGCTAAACTAAGTCTCCCCAGTCTGAACTCAAATAATGATACACATTAACTTAATATGGATTTTATCCCTTCATCTCCACTTGCCTTGAACTCTAACGTCAGTTTGGAGTATGTTGTCTGTTTATTGCCTCATTAAAAGACAATATCCTGCATGCAAACGTCTTGTGAAATAGGGTTAAAAGAATTCCCAGCAAAGAGAGGCTAACTCCTGAGCATTCCTTTGCTTCCCCAAACAAAACCGGCTGCAAAGGCAAGATGTCCTGTTCTGCAGATAAGCATTTAAGATTAAGCAGAGGCACCAAAGCCCCAAAGGGACACAGTGGTGATGCAGCCAGTGCGGACACTTTGTCCTGTTCCACGTCCCTGGCTCCCCTGAGTTACCTAGCTCTGGCGGGTGAAGTACGCGAGCTTTCAGCCTACTGAGGGTGCTTCAAAGCCTATGGAGTTTAGGTTGGTCCCATAACTCCTGCAAGGCTCCAGGCCAGAGGGAACCCATCTCCAAAAAGCCTTTTTTTTTTTTTTAAGATTTTATTTATTTGCAAGAAAGAGAGAACGAGCAGGAGGCAGGGGCAGAGAGAGAGAGGGAGAAGACTCCTCACTGAGCAGGGAGTCCGATGCAGAGCTTGAACCCGGGATCCTGGGGTCATGACTTGAGCCAAAGGCAGTTGCTTAACCGACTGAGCCACCCAGGCTCCCCATCCAAAAAGCCTTTTAGAGTTGCTGCTATGGACAAGCAGCAGTCAGTCCTCATGGGCCCTGCTGCACACGGGGCTCCAGACTTACCAGACATCAAGTCTCCCAAATGTCTCTCAGGGAGGGCACGCTGGTAGCTTCCTGGGCCCCACCCTGGCCGGACGGTCCAGACCCCTCCAGCTTTCCCTTCGGGGGAATATGCACGTGCATGTCACTTAAACCTTGGAATTAGGCACATGCATTCTACTGCCTAGAGCCCTCTCCAGACACTTGTCTTTTGTGTCCCTGACTCCCCTGCCTGTGGCTCTCATGCATGCTCAGTATGAACACTTCACCTGTGGAGGGGAGCCAGGCCCTCCCAGCTAAGGGGACCCTGCTGATGCCGAAGCATCTGCACGGTTTCCCTGGTGCAGGGATCCCATCCCCAACACACTTGGAGATGGCAGCGTTAGACTTCAGGCAGTCAGTCTCCATTTGGCCTACTGGCCTGCTGCAGCCATCAGTGCTCCCACGTGTCTCTTAGTAAATGAAACTCACCCCAGCCCAGCAGCACCACAACACACC
>NW_023193023.1:0-576 GCF_002007445.2 Ailuropoda melanoleuca
TATTAATAAAATGAGTACTAAGTATTATGGTGTGATAGTGTTAGGGAATGTAGAAAGGAGTCTAATTATGAAATATAGAGAGTAATCAATGAAAAGTCAAAATCTACAAGCACAGAGCTATCTAGTGAGATTTCCAGAATCATCCTTGTTCTGGTTAATTGGTACTTAGGATAAGTAACTATCTACATAGAGGGTAGAAGTTTTGAGACATTTATTTTCATCCTTTAAGAACACAAGGATAATGTTTATCTCTTGAGGAGGAGAAAGCTCAAAGGCTCGGGCATGAGACAGATCCATGACTGGTGAAACAACGACTATCCCTGTTGGGCAGTTTTGTGATAGGATGATCTCCTCTGGCTACATTAGACAGAAAGAGACACAGATCTTTCTCTACTTATNGACTTATGATGGGTTACATCCTGATAAACCCATCGTAAGTTGAAAATGTCGTCAGAAAATGCGTTTAATACGCCTAACCTACCAAGCATCATAGCTTAGCCTAGCCTACCTTAAATGTGTTTAGAACACTTACGTTAGCTTACAGTTGGGCAAAATCATCTAATGCAAAGCCTATTT
>NW_023193024.1:0-227 GCF_002007445.2 Ailuropoda melanoleuca
AGTACGCAATATGCATTCTCAGGTCCCCCAGGCAGGTGCTAAGGGCCTGCATTAGGCAGAAAATGCTGTCCCTACCTTGTCGCATTCACTATACACACATACACACACACACACACACACATATATACTGTCTGTCATTGAAGTCTGAAATCCCAAGATGGCACATCCAGGAGGGCCAGAAGGGAAGGAAGAAGAACATGCTGGGCTCCTTTTCCACTGCCAACCAT
>NW_023193024.1:8381-9441 GCF_002007445.2 Ailuropoda melanoleuca
AAAAACAATGAGTTCCTTGAGGGCCAAGACTTTGTCTTAATCACTATTGAATCCCCAACATCTAGCATAGAATTTGCAAGAGGAATGAAAGAATAAGGCCTGGGGTCATTGTTAGGCCCAGCAGCCCCCATTAATCTCTGTGTACTGGTTACCAAGGAATTCTGCTTTGATGGGAGGCCAGCTGGCAGAGTGCTAACTTTACAATATTACTGATGCTATGCAATTCTTTTCAGTCTATGGAAATTCTGGCTTTATTTAGTTAGTATCTAATTTGCGGGTTAATAAGTCTTTGTCTGAAGGTTTTGGTGCACACTGCAGGGTTCGGATCACCTTTCTCAGACTCCCCTGGGGCTTGGGGTGGGGAGATGAGTGTGTTTTGAGGCACTGGCTCTTTGAACAGCTTACAGGATCTCAGACTGGGCGTATTACTCATTAGGGTTTATTTACCTTTTGTGGTGGCCTAGAAAAAGCCAAGCTTAATGAAGTGGTTACCAAAAGTCTTTAACATCATATTTTCCACAGTGTTCATAAAAATGTTGACAGTGGATGTTACTGCCACATTGCATCTTTCAAGGAGATGAACAAAAATGATATTAAGCATATTGATTTGTTTTTTTATAAAGCCTTCCCAGCAAGAAGCCCGGTGTGTTCTCATTCTCCATGGTGGCAAATAGGACCTTCCAATAGTTAATGAGTAAGTTGACCACATGGCCTTGGGCATGCCATTATCCTTCCCTGGGTCTTGGTTTCAACACCATAAAATAAAGAAGCTTGGATGAAATGAGCTTGTGTCTGTTTCTGAATAGAATGATGCTATTCTTTCTAAATTCACTCCCAGGACGATCCACTGCCTTTGCTTGAAAGACAACAAGGAATGTTATTTTTTTTCCCTAAGACATGATAGAAATCTAGGGGTGATAATAATGGCATTGATATCATAGAGCAGTGGTGAAGATTAACTGAGATATGGGTACAAGTGACACACAGCAAGTACGCAATATGCATTCTCAGGTCCCCCAGGCAGGTGCTAAGGGCCTGCATTAGGCAGAAAATGCTGTCC
>NW_023193025.1:0-621 GCF_002007445.2 Ailuropoda melanoleuca
TGAAAAGGTAACTCCCGAAAATGATAGGGCTGAGCACACAAAATAATGCGTTCGGACAGGTATAATTATATCTGTTAGACCACTACTATTTTTGGAACACCTTCAAATACTTGAGATTCGCATCTCTGTATTTATTGAAAACAACTGATGTTACATAAAATTCGTTAGAAAAGTTTCAGGTATAGATTTCGTGTTTAGTTCATGTTTTTAATGTTCAATTTCTTAAGTTTTGAAAGTGATTTTAGCGACCGTACATCATCCTGTGTTTGTGTTTGTAGAAAGTGAGATTATTCGCAAGTATGGAGAAATGCTGATGATAGGGTTAAGATGTAAACATTTGTGACTGAGAGCAATTACTATGCATCAATGCACAGCTCCAGAGAACTTGTGTAAACACCCCCAACATTTGGTGATTGATCTGGGGATACTAAAATCCTGTAGGTAGAGCCTGNTCCTGTAGGTAGAGCCTGAGGAAAAGAGGAGTATGATGAAGACCAAAGAATGGGAGGTGGGAACATCCAGGTGTGGAGAAACAGCAATACAAGCGAGCCGACCCTTTCCTCCTGACCAGCCCAGTTAGCAGCCACGTCCTTCACGAGAAACTTGGCTTGTTCTTCTCAG
>NW_023193026.1:0-7261 GCF_002007445.2 Ailuropoda melanoleuca
TATTCACTGATAGCAGAGATCTGAGTAGAACTCCTGTACTCTGCTGGTGACCTCTAAAGGGCATCTGGCAACAAATATGTAGAGACTAAAAAGAGTAAGAATCTATCCTTTAAAAAAAGCCCAAGACTGGGGCGCCTGGGTGGCACAGCGGTTAAGCGTCTGCCTTCGGCTCAGGGCGTGATCCTGGCGTTGTGGGATCGAGCCCCGCATCGGGCTCCTCTGCTGTGAGCCTGCTTCTTCCTCTCCCACTCCCCCTGCTTGTGTTCCCTCTCTCGCTGGCTGTCTCTATCTCTGTCGAATAAATAAATAAAAAAAAAATCTTTNTGGCAACAAATATGTAGAGACTAAAAAGAGTAAGAATCTATCCTTTAAAAAAAAGCCCAAGACTGACAGAGGAATTCTGAATTCAAGTGCAGACAGGTGGGTAAGTATTCAATCACAATGATGATCCTTAAATCACAGACTTCTAAGTACCATATTTATGTGGTTCTGTATAGTCAACCCATAAATAAATTTTATGCACTATAAAGTTGAAGAATCTCTGAGCTAGTGAGAAGAAACAAAAAGTCCACATAAAACATTTGGCCATTCAAATCATACTTAATTTAAAATGCCTTTTACAACTTTATTAGTAACTCGCAGGCAGATGAGGAATTCAGTTTGCTACTACTTGCCTGCAATCCGGAATAGATTCTGCTTTTTTCTTCTCAGTAAACTAAACATTCATTAATCGTTTTGTTTGGGGTGGTAAAAAACATGAACTCCACTCCACGTTGAAGTTTTGTTCTCAGTACAGAGGGTAAGATATGTGCCTCATCCTGCTAAATGTATAATATAATTCTAGTATTATTATTCATAATAATAATAATAAATAGAAACTACTAAAATCCTCAACAATAAGGAAGGACAAAGTTAATGATAGTATTTCTATTACATACGGTATAAGAATGTGGTATGTAATATATATAATACAATATAGAGGTATATATCTGTAACATAATATAGGTAGTTATTGTATTAAAAATGTAGTAATATGAATAGTACACACTATATATATAGCAAATTATACTACACCAGTAATATATATGTTACCTATCTATAGGATACCACAGGTATATCATTTTAAATAAATTTCAGAAGGAATTTCTAATGACATGAGAAAGAGGGGTGTTTTTTTTTTGGTTGTTTTTGTCTTGTTTAATAAAAATTAATACTGTAAATTAAATGAAAGAGAATTGTTATTTCTTAACTATCCAGAGGTATCAGTAAAATAGTACAATTAAAATAAATTCTACTGGCTTTCATCTTGCATAGTCATTGAACTTATCAAGAAATATAAAAGCATGGAGACAGAAAAGAAAAGTAATTTGACAGAGAAAGGGTAGCCTTTCAAGCAAATTACACTGGAATAACTAAATATCTGAAGTTGAAAAAATCAAATAAAAAAAGCAAAATAAGCATCTTAACTTAAAACATTCATCTTAAACAAAAATAAACTTAAAATGGACTTAAATATAAAACCAAACTATAAGACTTTAGGGGGAAAAAAAAGACCATGTTTGGGATCATGGTCTGGACAAAGAATTCTTAGACTTCATACCAAAAGCACAGTCCATAAAAGAAAAACCTGCCAAACTGTACCTTCTCAAAACTTAAAATTTTTGCTTTGTGAAAAACCCTATTAAGAGGATGAAAAGACAAGTTACAGACTAGGAAGAAATGATCGCAAACCACGAATCTGACAAAGGATTAGTATCTGGATACATAAAGAACTCTTAAAATTCAACAGTAAAGACTCAAACAATCAAATTACAAAATGGATGGGGAAAAAAAAACATGAACACACATTTCACCAAAGAGAATGCACAGATGATAAAGCTGCACAGAAAACATCATTAGCCCTCAGGTACATGTAAATTAAAACCACAATGAAATAGCACTACACATCCATCATTTTGGCTGAAATAAAAAATAATAATACCACCAGCAAATGCTGAAAAGAATGCAGAGAAATTGGGTCTCTTACACTTTGCTGGTCGGAATGTGGAATGGTACAGGCACTCTGAAACACAGCTGGGTAGTTTCTTTAAAAACTAAACAAGCAACATATGACCTACAATTGCTTTCTTGGGATCTATCCCAGAGAAACGCAAACTTCCCCCCATGCCCACACACAATGTGAACATAAATATTCATATCAGCTTGATCTGTACCAGTGCAAAACTGGAAACACCCACATATTCTTCAAGGGGTTAATGTGGTCCATCCTAAACCAGGGAATACTACTTAGCTGTAAGAACAACTGAACTATCAATACTGCAACAATTTGCATGAGTCTTCAGATAATTACGCTGAGTGTGGGGGGGAAGCCCAACCTAAAAGTTTACATACTATATGACCCCATTTACAGCATTCTTGAAATGACAAAATTATACAAACGGAAAACAGATCTGTGGTTGTCAGGGGTTAGGGATGGGAAGTGGATATGTCAAAAGAAGGGGAACATGAGGGATCCTTGCAGCAATGGAACTGTCCTGTATCTTGACTGTATTCATGCCAATATCTTGGTTATGATGTTGCATTATAGATTTGAAGATGTTATCGCCAGAGAAACTGGGTAAAGGGTACGGGATCTTTGTGTAATATTTCTTACAACTGAATAGAAATCCACAACTATCTCAAAATAAAATGCTTAAATTTTTTAAATGGAAAAACGTAAGGATATTTAAGCAAAATCTTAAAANAACGTAAGGCTATTTAAGCAAAATCTTAAAATTACAGCCTAATCTAATAACAGTTATCTACATTCTTCACCAGTTCTCCTTCTGCTGCTATCAGACCACAGTCTAATTAACCAGTGGACTAAGGAACTTTAAGAAGCCACGTTTTGAGCGCCATTGGTTAGAGTTCACACGNTGGACTAAGGAACTTTAAGAAGCCACGTTTTGAGCGCCATCGGTTAGAGTTCACACATAAACTCCTTCTCAAGATAGAGACCCCACCATGAAAATTAACATTTCCAATCCTGTGGTCGACACATAGAAGTCATACCGACATCTTACTCATGTCTGAATAATGGATGAGACAACTGTCTCCCTGAAAATTTGACCACCAGAGGACTGTAATTACAGTGGGAATAACCGTCACTCTGTTCTCAGAAAAAGCGCGGAACATAGGCTGTCTTTCTACTATCGGCAACCCCTTTCTTTTGCACAGGGCCCTGAAAATATATTAGAAATTGAGCATGCTAAAGGTATGCAAAAATATATCCACTGTAGTAAAACATTATTTTCACTCAGGAAGATAATTCATTTCCTAATTATGCCTCAACTTTCAGACTCATTCTTGAATGATAACATTTCTAACTTCCTTTTATACTTGTTCATTTTCTTCACAATCAAACCAGTCTTTTCCTGGCTTCTGTCCAAAGGCTGTTGAATGCAAGCTAAAGACTCCTCAAATTCAGCATGCCTAATAATCTCTACTTTTGATCCATCTATAGAAGGTGTAGGGGATTTTTGTTTTTCATGCTTTGTTTTTCTTCTGTTTTACTAAATAGTAAAGGCAAAAGTGCAATGTTACAAATAACCACAAAAATACTATTATATAAATTCACATGCAACTACTGGTGGGGGCATCACCATGGAATAGATCACATCACGTTGGTTCATCAGTAGAGAAGGAAAAACCAAAATTTGGTTTATGAAAGGGCAGCTCAGGATGTCTGTAACATACAAACACACGGTACAAAAATAATGCAAAAGTTGGGAGCAATAGTGCAATCAAGGCCATTCCTCATTCTGCCACACATCACGCATCAGTGATTCTCAGCGCTGGTCCAGCATCACTCAAGATAATTGCTAATTGTGTAGATTCCTAGAGATTAGCCAAGGTCTACTGACTCAGAACCTCTTGGGGTGGGGCCAGACAAATTTGCTCTTTAACACATTCTCCAGGTGTTCTATTTGTAATTTGCAAACCCAGGCCATAAATATTCATAAAGACACAGACAACACAGTGCGTCCCACTTGGAACTGCCAACAAAGAGTTCTCCAATGAATGCTCCAGGAGGAGGGCCTCTGAAATGTGTGCTTTCTCACAAGTGGCGCACAGAGGCCTTTGAAGTTGAGCAGTGTGAGATGCTGTCATGAGTAGAAGAGAGATAAAGAAGCAGAAATAAATCTATTGAGCTCCAGTGAACTCTCTCAACTTCACGGCTGGACACTCTCTGTCCTAAGAATTCTGGGAGAGCCACCTAGTACCTGAGGATGAAAACTTACCCTAAATATCTTAGTACTCTTCAAAGAATGAAACAGGACTCCCCGAACATGGTAATGTGCGACTCGTCGGAGTAACACAGACTTTGTTAAAAATATGACAATTTGAGAACAATCCCACTCAAGAGTTTACAGCAGTTTTTTATTCTTTAAAATTAATTAACTCAACCATCTCCTCCGTATTTATATAACACATCGACTTACCATCTGTAGTATTTTTTAGTTAACGTTTTGCTGTCAATTGATTTTTTTTAAAGATTTTATTTATTTATTTGACAGAGAGAGAGAGACAGCCAGTGAGAGAGGGAACACAAGCGGGGAAGTGGGGAGGAAGAAGCAGGCTCCCAGCGGAGCAGGGAGCCCAATGAGGGGCTCGATCCCAGAACCCTGGGATCATGGCCTGAGCCGAAGGCAGACACTTAACAACTGAGCCACCCAGGCACACCTCTGTCAACTGATTTTTTAACTAAATGTTTTTTTCTATTTACAAGAGGAAACTTTCATTCCAAGGATAATAGCTAAGTGTAGTTCTCGCTAGACATAAAGAATAGATAATCCTAATGAAAAATATACTGTTAGAGAATTTGATGACAATAAATTTCATCTTGAACTAGCTCACCTCCCACACATCAAGGTTCTACAATCTCAGGACTAGTGACATTTTAGGCAAGGTGATTTTTCGTAGTGTCATGGGGGTGGGGTGTCCTGCATGTTGCCCAATATTTAGTAGCATCTCTTGCCTTTGCCAGCTGAATGCCAGCAGCACACTCCCCCTACCAGCTGACAGCCAGAATTATCTCCAGACATTGCCAAATGTCCCCTGGGGGACAAAGTCAGAACCACTCCTAGAAACGAGTGTACGCTGATCTAAGATTGCACATTTGAAAAATATGAAGCTTTGTGAATATCTTCAAAGTCCCGGATTTGGACAAGTTAATCCGCATGAGCCACTGCTGAAGCTAAAAAGATAAGCACATCACACAGTTCTGACAACCTGGGTGGATAGACACCAGATTTAGCAGTTACATGACAATTTTTTTCAGTTGCACTTGCTAGCTATTGGTGGTGGCTTTATTACATCTAATTTACAGCCTTAAATTGTCACCAACCCCTATATGATTTGTACTGTTTTTTCCATTGTCTTTCTTTAAAATTGGATACCCTTAATAACTGCTTAGCTCTGGTTTCAAATCGCTGACACTTTTACTAGCTTCTTCTCCTAACAAAGAACACTCTGGTAAATTCACCAAGATTCCCAGTGCCAAAGAAGCAGCTGAAAGAAGCAAGAATTTGTTTTGAGTTCCTAATTTTATTAGCGGTCCATGACAATGAGCTGAACAACAGAGTTACAAATTACACTTCTGGAGAATGCGTGGACAGTGATAAAGATGACAGAAAGCAAATTTTGGTTACATTTCTGTTAATTGGAAATTATATACTGCCTCCATGTGCACTCAAGAAAAATCAGAAAGCCTATGTAAGGTATGAGCATGTGGGTCTCTATGGTCCATTGCAAGTGTCAACAAACTTTTTCTGTAAGGGGCCAGAGGGTAAACATTTTAGTCTTTGATGTTCATAGGTCTTTGTTGGAGCTACTGAGCTCTGCAGTTGTAGCACAAAGCTAGCCAGAGAATATGTATAAATGAACGGTGTGGTTATCTTCCAATAAAACTTTATTTAAAAAAAGCAGGCAGCAGGCCAGGCTGTAGTTTGCCAACCTCTGGTCTATGGCAATATTTCTTGACTGTTGAGACATGACCCTCATGAGAGAAAATGAGGGGGAAATATAGCCCAGGTGAGAATCCCTAGATATTCCCCATCTTCCTACAAGCCCAAATTTTACTTACATAAAATTATATTTAAATGTTGACCTGATACTTTTTCTACATGCTCCACCACACTTCTGCATCCTGTCCACTGTCTGGAATTTACTCCTCTGCAATCAACTCGGATACTGCCCTAAAGGGTGGTCTCACATGTACCAACACAGCATCCCACCTCTAGCCTTGGGATATAGTTAGCTTTTGACCATTAGCTTCTTCTATGAAGTCAAGGTGCACTTTGGAAGAAAAGGTAGATTTTCCATTTTGCCAACATCCCCTTTCTCTAATCAGTTTGGCTCTTCTCAAAGCATTCTCCCCAACTGTCAAGACAGACCCCAGCCACACACTGCTAAATTAGCCTCACTGCTCACAGGCTAACCTTATTTTTACCGACTCTCCAAAACAAACCAAATGTTCCTCTCATCCAGGTTGTTAACATCAAAACCGAGCACCGGCTGAACCTTTCCACTGCAGAGTGCCCAGTGGAGCCCTTTTTGTGCATTCTTTTCTTTCAATGAACCCCCTCCCCCATGGCCCTGTGGAGCAGGTGGGGCGCTGTGCCCATCGTATAAGGACATACAGCCTCAGCAAGGTTACTCGCTAAGTATTACTCGAGGGCATGAAGCTGGCAGAAGACAGCCAAGATTTCATCTTTGGTTTGCCCTGCTCTGGAGAACAAGCGACCCACGACCCTGGGAGTTTCCCAGAAAAGCTGGACTCCTAGAGAAGCACACATGTATGCCGAGGGTCGAGCCGTCTGTAAGAAGTTTATTTTCAAGCTTATCACAATCTAAAAAGAGACATTTCGTTGTAACCATATGCTCTTTCATCTGGACGACGACTTTATAGCTTAGCTATTTCAGAATGACATTTGCATTTGTAATGTTAAAGTCTCTGGCACCAAGCCTTCATCTCCAGGGATGGCTTTTAATGGAGTATGTCTGCAACTGGGGTCTTAACATCCCAGTCTAGGACTCGAAGGTATCCTAGCCTAGTTTGTGTGAAGTGCTTGCTTTTAAAAGAATTTCACACGCTCTCTCTTTAAATGACAAAGTATTCCATATCCTTGACCGAAGTCCAGAAACCCAAGCGTGCAAAGTATCTCTAACTACATTAGAAGTATCTCAGTTTTTCTTGGCCTTCCTTGTCTTGCTAACCTTC
>NW_023193027.1:0-510 GCF_002007445.2 Ailuropoda melanoleuca
TAGATGGCCGAGCCATAGAAGAGGCAGACGACGGTCAGGTGGGACCCGCACGTGCCCACCGCTTTCCTGCGTCCGCCCCGGGACCGCATGCGCCAGATGGCACGGGCCACGGCGCCCTAAGAGGCCAGGATGACAGAGGACGGCAGCAGCAGGATGACCACGCCCGCAGCAAACATCTGGCGCTCTGTGTCGTTGCGGCTGCCACCACAGGACAGCTGCAGGAGCGCGGGCAGCTCGCAGATGAAGTGGTCCAGCCGGGAGGCGGCGCACAGCGGCGGAGCGGCCAGCAGCGCGGTCTGCGCGGCCGAGTTGGCCAGGCCACCCAGCCACGAGGCGCAGGCCAGCGCGCGGCCCCGGCGCGGGGAGGCGAGCNCGCAGCGGGTGCACCACCGCGGCCGCCCGGTCCAGTGCCATCACCGCCAGCAACAGGCACTCGACTGAGCCCATCGCCAGCGAGTTGCCCAGCTGGGCCAGGCAGCCCGCGCGCTGCAGCCACAGCTCCGCACCGCA
>NW_023193028.1:0-407 GCF_002007445.2 Ailuropoda melanoleuca
CCAAGAAACAAAGTGTGAGGGGAAAGCCCTTGAAGTCACGACGGCCTTATGGAAGGAGGAAGAGGAATCAAAGTGCTTTGGTACCGTGAGTGAAACACGACGCACACAGCACTGAGAAAAAAAATTCGGTAAAACCCGCTTCCAACGAAATGCTTGCTCCCTGGGGAAATCCTGTCAAAACTGCTGGCGGCAATAGACGAAAAGGCCCAAAACACGTCCGTCAGAAACAACACCGTACAGGGACCGTCTTAGCACTATCATCACCCTTCGTGAATAGGGAAACATGAGGGAAAGTGGTCGCGGAAGCCTGACGAGAGTGCCCCATAGTGGTCTCTGAGACCCCACACAGTGCAGGGAAATATCAACGATCATCATCTCTCGTGAGTAAGGGAGCATGAATGAAAAGG
>NW_023193028.1:581-811 GCF_002007445.2 Ailuropoda melanoleuca
GGAAAGCCCTTGAAGTCACGACGGCCTTAGGGAAGGTGGAACAGGAATCAAGCTGCTTTGGTACCGTGAGTGAAACATGACGAACACAGCAATTTTGAGAAAAACAATTCGGCCAAAACCCGCTTCCAACGAAATGCTTGCTCCCTGGGGAAAATCTGTAAAACTGCTGGCGGCAAAGGAACGAAAAGGCCAAAAACACGTCCGTCAGAAACAACACCGTACAGGGACCG
>NW_023193029.1:0-254 GCF_002007445.2 Ailuropoda melanoleuca
CTTTACATCGGAATCTGGGGATGTACTGTATGGTGATTAACATAATATAATAAAATAAAATTTAAAATAAATAAATAAATAAATAAATAAAATAAAATAAATACATTTTATCCTAAAAAAAAAAAAAAAAGTTAAAAATTGAGCTACCCTATGACCCAGACTTTGCACTACTGGGTGTTTTTCCCAAAGATACAGACGTAGTGAACAGAAGGGCCATTTGCACCCCAATGTTCATAGCAGCATTGTCCACAATA
>NW_023193029.1:622-1819 GCF_002007445.2 Ailuropoda melanoleuca
CTGGTGATGGGCAGCAAGGAGGGCACGTATTGCATGGTGCACTGGGCATTAATCGCAACTAATGAAGCATCGAACTTTGCATCGGAATCCGGGGCTGTATTGTATGGTGACTAACATAATATAATAATAAAATAAATTAAAATAAAACAAATTAAAAAAAAATCCACGCCCACGAATGGAGGTTACGGGAGATTACTGACTCAATGAAACATTCCAATGTCAGAATCATCGGCANTGTCAGAATCATCGGCATCCCTGAAGGGGTGGAGAAAAACAGAGGTCTAGAAGAGATATTTGAACAAATTGTAGCTGAAAACTTCCCTAATCTAGCAAGGGAAACAAGCATTCGTGTCCAAGAGGCAGAGAGGACCCCATCCAAGCTCAACCAGGACAAACCTACGCCACGGCATGTCATAGTGCAATTCGCAAATATTAGATCCAAGGATACAGTATTGAAAGCGGCCAGGGCAAAGAAATTTCTCACGTACCAAGGCAAAGGTATCAGGATTTCCTCAGACCTGTCTACACAGACCTGGATTGAGAGAAAGGGTTGGGGAGGCATTTTTAAAGCTCTTTCAGAGAAAAACATGCAGCCAAGGATCCTTTATCCAGCAAGGCTGTCATTCAGAATTGATGGAGAAATAAAGACGTTCCAGAATCGCCAGTCATTAACCAATTTCGTAACCACGAAACCAGCCCTACAGGAGATATTAAGGGGGGCTCTATAAAGGTAAAAAGGCCCCAAGAGTGATACAGAGCAGCAAGTCACAACCGATACAAAGACTTTAAAGAGAAATGGCATCATTAAAATCATATCTGTCAATAATCTCTATCAATCTAAATGGCTTAAACTCTCCCATAAAACGCCACAGGGTTGCAGATTGGATAAAAAGACATGACCCATCCATTTGCTGTCTACAAGAGACTCATTTTGAACCCAAAGATGCATTCAGACTTAGAGTAAGGGGATGGAGTACCATCTTCCACGCAAATGGACCTCAAAAGAAAGCTGGAGTAGCAATTCTCATATCAGATAGNCTCATGTCAGATAGATTGGATTTTCAACTAAAGGCTACAGTTAGAGATACAGAAGGGCACTATATTATTCTTAAAGGAAGTAATCAATAAGTGGACATGACAATTATAAATATATATGCCCCCAACAGGGGAGCAGCAAGGTACACAAGCCAACTCTTA
>NW_023193031.1:0-1280 GCF_002007445.2 Ailuropoda melanoleuca
CAGGAGCGCATCAGCCAAGAGAAAGAAGGATGGGAAACTGTGGAAGGCCTCAGGGTGTACAGCGCCCATTTCCACATACCACGTGCTGCACATCCAGGTGCGTCCCACCTCTCAACGGGGCCCCAGACTTGGGCCTCCTTGGTCAGGGGCTGCAGAAATCGGGGCCGACAGGCTGCCCCGGACTCAGGGTAGCCTGCCAACCCAGGCAGAGCTGACATGGTTTACCTCCCAGAGTCTCGAGCCTCTGCCTCTGAAATTGGGGCCACTTTTGGGACTACCCCAAGCTCACTCACGGCAGGGTTTGCCCTGGGCCAGGGGCCTCAGAGTGAGGGGGGTCCCTGCGTGTGAGCCTGCTCCAGCCTGTTCCTCCCCAGCAAGGTGCAGACTTCCTCTGAGGGTCTGGGAGGCATGCTGTCCAAGAAGCCATGGAGAAGGGGCCTGCCTGTCCCTACCCCCAGACCGGCCACACAGGTTTTTCTGGGGGAAATCCAAATTTGTCATTTCCTACCTCTTCGCTTCTTGTGAAGCTCCTGAGTGGAAAAGAAAGGGCAAAACTTGTAGGTGTGCAAGCCCATGTTATAGAACAAATGGTGAGAGGCTTTCCCTTGATTGTGGAGAAAAGAGGGGCTGGAGAGAACGAGGTCTTGGGCCCAGCCTGGCCCTGCCATGAACTTTCTGTGTATTTGGGGAAATCATCTAACCTTTGAGGGCATATTTCCCCATGCATTAAATGAAAAAGTCACCTTGAGTCCATCCAGATAGCGGAATATTATTCAGCACTGAAATGAAATGAGCTACAAGGCACGAAAAGACCCTAAATGCATAGTCCTAAGTGCAAGAGGCCAATCCGAAAATGCTTCATCCTGAATGATTCCAACTACACGACATTCTAGAAAAGGCCAAACTGTGGAGAGATGTAACGATCAGTGGTGACCAGGGGTTAGGCACTGGAAGGGATGAGAAGGCAGAGCGCAGAGCACAGAGGAGTTTTAGGGCAATGAAAATACCCTGTGTGAACCACAATGCTGGATACATCTCATTACCCATGTGTCCAAACCCACAGAATGGACAACACCAAAAGTGAACCCTCATGCCAACTATGGACTCTGGGTGCTTATGAGGTGCACAATGTAGGACCTGCAGTTGTCATAAATATCCNGTAAATATCCCCCTCTGGTCGGCAACATTGGAGAGATCATGCGTGTTGCAGGGGCAGGGAATAGATGGGAAATCTCCATCTTCCTCTCAATTCTGCTGTGAACCTAAAACTACTCTTAAAA
>NW_023193032.1:0-602 GCF_002007445.2 Ailuropoda melanoleuca
TCAGTCTCAATTATCTCTCTCCAAATACATCATTTATGTGTTTTAACAATGAAATACTGCTATTCATACTACCTTGAAATTTTTGTTTTAGTATTTCATCAATATTTTATGGAAATATTGTAGGTTTCTCTGTAGTATCACCACACATGGATGTATAGCATTTCCTTGTATGGAGGTACATACATATGTAATTATAAGTATATAATACTGTAATTATTGGCCACTTAGGTGGTATCTTTTTTTTCTTCTAATTATAAATAATTCTATGGAGACTATCTTTTATAAAAATTGGGTCCCAACTGGTCTGTCTCTGTATTGCTTTGTCTGTATGTATCTGGGTGGTACTCTNTTGGGTGGTACTCTGATGAACAATGCTACGTGAAGAATGCGCCTACAATGAGGATCATTTGCAGTGTTCAGGAGAGCATTGCCAGCCTAGCCAATATTGCCTTTTCTATACCTACCAAGAGCTATATCTCCCTAGATTGAAAAAGGACCAAAATATAAGCAGCTTCTATGTCCTCAGGGCAACCCTCTCATTTGAGTCTGTAGCTGTCAATCAGTCAACCCTGCTCTGATATAGTTCCCTAGAAAAGCAAATT
>NW_023193033.1:0-617 GCF_002007445.2 Ailuropoda melanoleuca
TTGCCATTCTAACTGGCGTAAGGTGGTATCTCAGTGTGGTTTTGATTTGAATTTCCCTGATGGCTAATGACACACACACCTATCTTAAAAGGTTATTGTAAGGATTAAATGAGAAATTGGTCATATAGTGCTTAGGACAGTGCTGGGGAGGGACATTAGTTATTATCAGTTGCTAAACCAATGATCAGATAACATTATTGACATTTATAAATAGTTTTGCTTTTCACAAAGGTGCTATCTCAAACAGCATCTGAAAAGCAATCTGGTGTCCACATTAGCATCCCTCTTTGAATGTGATTTTAATACTACAGATGATTTATCTGAACTGGATCTCTTAGCTCATTCCAAAATAGGTTGACTGCAATCAAACCTACTTCCTCCAGGGCTCTGACCCACTACAAAGCCTTGATGGTCNAAAGCCTTGATGGTCTGAAGAAATCTGTCAGCTGCTACAGATACTGGACTTGGGTTGAATCTTAGGGATTCAATCAACTGTGAGAATGATTTTCTGCTAATAATTAAAAAAAATTCTAAGCAAAAATGATAGATAGATCGATCAATCGATCCAGCTTGGATTTGAAGTAGGTTCTCAAACTGAGTATTAGTATCTCTTCAAT
>NW_023193034.1:0-6080 GCF_002007445.2 Ailuropoda melanoleuca
TAAGTGTCACATATAATATATTTCTTATCAAAAAGGAACCAACAAAAAAATAAGTGCCATCTTGTGGAAAAATCAAACCTACCACTTCAGAATATCCTTTTTCTCTTCCTTTGCCACCACACCCAATACTATCTTAATCTCAGTAAGACTGAGAGAAACTCACATAGTGTATTTGAATTTCAGTCAGATATTTAGTAAGGCCTGTCCTGGTGTCCTTAGACAAGATGTGGAAATCTTGTCTAGAAAGAAATCTGGGCTAGAAGAAAAGACAGGCTGGTAGATTTGTAGGAAGCTGAACATTCACGTAAACAGCTTCAAGTAATTAGAGGCAATTTGCGTACTGGTAAGAGCATGCAGTTAGACAGACGTAGAATCAAAAATCAGGTCCAGTGCTTGCCCGCTGTGTTACCATTATTAAAGGTTCAATGTGGTAACACATGCAAGGAGTCATCTGTAATCACAGGTACCTGGTAGATGTTCCTTCTGCTTCCCCCCTTAAATGTTCCATGTCAACCCACAGGAAATTCTTTAAGGCTCGAGGGCTTTGTCTTTGACCCTGTCTTCTCCATACTTCCAATCAGTTATGTGGATGAAAGTGTCAGTGGCACAAAGCTGGGAGAAACAGGTTAAAATAGTATTCAAGAACTCTGAACAGCTTTAGAAATATTAGAAATATGGCCTATTTCAAAATCACAAGATAACATTAAATAGAGATAAATATAAAGTCCTCTCCTTGGTTCCAGGTTCCAAAAGCTTAACTCTACAAATTACAGGATAGATAAACTCAGACTGGCGTTCAAAAAATAAATAAATAAAATAAAACGGTAGACTATGACTCAGAGTTGAATACGATGCAGTGTGTTTGCAAAAAGTAAATTGTGGAGATCTTTAAATACCAGCCTATGGGGCTGTGACAGTCCAGTCTGTTATCCAGATTCCAACTTTACTTAAATCCTACAATTTTGTGTGCAGAGGAACCATATCTAATACTATTGGATCTCTGCCTATTTTAATACACTTTACATTTCCTGAGTGGCATGTGGCATGCAGTCCCCTTGCATTCAGCCGGGGGAACTTGAAACAGAAGGCCTTTCAAAGGGACTCCACTGGCATCAACCAGTGACCCTGGACAGATGGAAGGCACCTTCCTTCCCCTCCAAGGCTGAGCGCTCCCCCTTGCCCTCACCACCCTCCCCTGCTGCTGCTTTTCAAAAGCTATTCTTATATTCTCCAATTATTGAACAATTTCATTAAAGAAATTAAATTACATTTAAATTATTGACATTTAAAAAGACTTCATGTTAATAATATCAAATAGGAGAGAGGGAAAGGGACATACTTAAAAACCAATTATCTTGACTGAATTCAATCTTACAATTTCCCTGCAATTCATAAAATGATTCCAGCTGTGTTCCTTTTAGTTGTTGCTGCTAGGAGTACTTTAGTGAATAGTCCCAGACCGATACTATATCTTTCTTGATTCCCCTTAGAAATCTTTATAGCAAAATCTCCAGTTTTTCCTCTCTGAAACTTCAGAGTGATCACGTGATAAAAGACTGTAGTGCTATTGTTAGAAATACAAAGAGCGATGGGCCTGAATCTCCCCTCTGAGTTTAGGAAGTGCTGACTTCAGATTCCAGAGCCTGGAGGCAAGAGGAGCTGCCTCCCATCCCCTACCCAGCCATAAATTCTTTCTTCTGGTTATGCTCTTCCCTATTCCCTGATCCCCCTCATCTTGCCTGCTGTATCATTGAGCTCTCTTGCCTGATAATTGCTGGTTCAGATATGCCCTGGACTCTGGAGACAACCATATCTTCATCCTGAGGATTTGGGGCATTTTATGGCAATACTGGAATTCTTTAGCATTAATGTAGCCTAACTCCCAGTCTCCCCAGTGCCTTGTGTCCCAATAACTCGGCTTCTGATTCGAAAAATCCCATGCTCTGCTAGAGTCCGTTTGGTTCCCCTGTGTCTGAATCCCTTCCCTCGAAGCCTGACCATCTCCTTGGTCCCTCTTCACTGGGATTGTCTTTCATTCAATAGCCCATCACTCACCCACTCCCCAAAAGCCACTGCTGTTCAAACTTGAACTCATGAAAGTCATGACAGGTGTAGGGAGGGCTATAATCTGCTGCGGCTGCCTTCTGAGTTCACCACACTACCCAATGGTCCCATCCTTTGTTTTCTCCTAACGTAACCAGTGACTTCCTAATTACCAAACTCAGTAGACAATCCTTAGCTTTCATTTCCTTCCTTTTTTTTCTTCAGTATCTGACATTGTTGAACACCCCTCTTTTGTGAGCCTCTTTCCTGCCCAAGATAATTCGCTGTCTTTCCAGCTCCCAAATACATATTTCATTCTGCAGTTACACTGACACCATCCTCTTAGGCCCTCATTAAAAATCCGAGTCTTCCAAAAATTCTTTCCATCCACTCCATCCCCATATTAACCTGTCGCAAATCCTGTTGATTTTTACCTCCTAAGGGCCTGCCCCTTCTCGTGATCATCTCCACCACTGCCTTGCTTCAATTATCCATGACTCCTACCAGCCTCTTCCCCTCCATCCCATCCTGCATCTCATTGTCAGAGTCATAAGTCATAGGTCATGCCAGGGGAAGATCCAGGTTTTGTGAAGGCTGAAGATTATCCAATTTAGAGAGCCCTCCATAAAATAAGTATTTCTTTTTCAAACTTTGCAAAAACAAATGGGCTTGGGCACATTGCTCAGGATCCTCCCAGGGTCTTGGAAAGATCCATGCAGATGCGGAGCTCTTAAAATTTAACATCATTACTTTCATGGTAAATTCATGTCCAGCAATTGCCAGTCCTATGAGGAAAACATTCAGCGGCTCCCCACCAGCTAAGGGATGGTATTTAAAGTATTTTGTAAACACCCATCTGGTTATCACAACAGTTGTGTTATCTTTTTCCTTTCCCTGACTTATCCTGCATTGCAATCTCTTTAAAGCGTTACCATTCTCTAAATACAAGGTGACTTTTCATCCCCTCAATATTTTTTTACAAGCTGTTCCTGTACCTGTAATGCTTTGTTGTCTTCTTAACCTGGCCTTAACTTTTCAAGGAACAGGCAACTTTTACCTCATTTAACTTACTTGTGAAGCCTTCCTGATATGATTTAGTCATTTTTTTCCTACTGGATTCATAAAACCTTTTCTTTATATTTATATTCTAATACAACCCATTGTATTGTAATTGTTTAGATCTTTTTTCTTCCATCACTGGATTGTGAGGAAGAGGCCATGTTTTATTCATTTATATTCATCACACATAGAATAAGGTTGTCCCATAGAAGGCACTTAATTAATGCTTGATGAATGAGTAAATAAATGATTCTAGGTCTGATGCCTCCTATTTCAAAACTCATGGACATCACACTCTGTTCAGCTTGCTTATGACCCCTTTCTGAACCACTTTGACAGAAACCAACTTCTAGAATGGGTACCTGCTGCCCATTATATTCCTTGAATAACTTTATCACCTGCCTGGATGTCCTGCTCTCAACTATCGAACCGATTTTTCCATTCCCTAAGCACAAGCTCTGGTCTGATGAAGACATGACGTCTTTTTAGGTGTGTGTCTCAGACATTGTAGTAAGTGCTGTTTTCTATCCATTCATTATTCACAGCATATAATGTCACAACATAAGAGAGAGAGATGACTTGAACCAGAATAATTTGGGGTAGTTATTGTAATGTGACTATAATAGGAACAAGTGTAACAGTAATGCAGGAAATGACTCCATCCTGCCTGGAATATATTCGTTTTTCACATGGAAAAGTTTTCTAGTTAAAAAAAGATGGAAGAGAGTCACCTCTGCTTTTTGTCTATGGGCTTTTTCATAAACTTGGTCATTTCACTGACCTCTTCTCCTACGCTTGGTCAGCGAATTGAGCTAAATGATATATTGATAGGGATCAAGTCTCCCACAGCTTGCTCCTTGGAACCAGCTATCTTTACATTAAAACATTTTTGAGAAACAATATTCCTTTGAACTGTATAATGGTAATGAACATACATAGTAGAGAACAGCCTTTCTAAAGAATTTGTCAACTTCACCTGTCTGGGACTCTCAAGGAGTTGTCTGCAGGCATTTGAAATCTCAGTACAGCCTCTTATGAGCTGTGTTAATACATGTTCAACTTCTTGGACAAGTTATTTCACCTCTCTGAGCCTCCTTGCTCATCTGAGGATAAATCTGTGATTATATAAGATGATTATAACGCACTTAATGCAGAGTTTAATAAATGTTGATTTTATTATTATTAACCTTTATGCTCTTGGCTAAACACACACACACACACCACTGCTTTATAGGTTGACTTAAATTGCCTATCAAATAAATATCTTTATTCTGACTGCAGTTGGACAAATTTGCATAACTTAAATGTAGTACTATGGATTATAGCTACAAAATGTATGCAAAGCCAAACTATACTAACAAAGTTAAGGATCAAATGTAAAATCCTAGAAAAAACACATGAAATAAATAGAAGTTTGTATTGACCATCAATATAAAACAACTATTAGCAAAATTGTTCCTGATTACAATTATTAAACTACTACATGCCTTTGTTTATGAACATCTACTCAAAGGAAGTTTTCAGCATTGTATTTGGACTACACAAGCATAATGGAATCCTCACGTTACATACATAGCAAGGTCCTATGATTGACCAAGTGATGTTCAAGATAGAAAAACATTCTTGACTTTTACTATCTTTTAGAAAGATTTGTGTTTGTCTGGCTAAATTTAATTAAAGATGCAGTTTTAGAACTTTTGGTACATTTTCTTGTTTTGTACAAGGGTTTTGAAAGCAGCCGTGATGAATTAGTATACTCCTATTAATTGACACGTGGTCTACACCCGACTGGTAAGAACTGGCTCTTAGGCTTTAAAAGCTACAGCAAAGCAAGCACATCCAAAAGAGATTCTATACAAGTTATGCCCACGACTTTTTTAACCACCCCAACTGTGAGCGGTATCCAGTTTTCCCAGGAGATCTGCTATGTAGAGAGGCTTTTGTGAAGCAATTCTGCCTGAAGAGTCCTCAGAGTAGGCAAGCCAGCCATAAAAAGTGTTTTGAGATAAGCCTGGAGTTCAAAATGGAAGGGAAGATTTCACTGCTCAGGAATAGACACTCCCAAAGACGCAAGTTGAACACAAACCAAAAACTAGCCAATAGGCTGAAACTGGGCACCTGGGTGGCTCAGTTGGTTAAGTGTCTGCCTCTGGCTCAGGTCATGATCCCAGGGTCCTAGGATCAAGTCCCACATTGGGCTCCCTGCTCAGTGGGGAGCCTGCTTCTCCCTCTCCCTCTGTCACTTCCCCCTGCTTATGTTCTCCCCCCATCAAATAAATATTTTTTTAAAAAAAATAAAAAAATAATAGGCTGAAAGTTATTTTCAAGAATTTGCATGAAACTTTTGAAGAAAAAAACCCCTAGAATCTTTAACAATAATGAAACCCAAATTGTGTAAAACTCATTTGCTTTAAAATGAAAGCTTTTACCATCAAGGATGCTCCANCCCTAGAATCTTTAACAATAATGAAACCCAAATTGTGTAAAACTCATTTGCTTTAAAATGAAAGCTTTTACCATCAAGGATGCTCCATAGCTTCGGAGACACTACCTTCTCCTTAAAATTTATCCCACAGCGTTAACTGCCTGAAAATATTTATGAAATAGAACAGAGAAGAAGCAATGTACCTCAGAGTTCCAAAGAAAAATGTTTAGATTTCATCCTTCTGTATTATTATTATGATGATTGACTTAAGTCCCTGAGTGATAATATTCAATCAGATTTCAATCATCAAATATTTATTAGGAATGTATCTTTTCAGGGGCTCCTGAGTGGCTCAGTCACTTGAGTGTCCAACTCTTGGTTTCAGCTCAGGTGGTGATCTCAGGGTCCTGAGATTGAGCCCCACATCATGCTCCGTGCTCAGCCCTTCCCACCTCCCAGCCCCCTACCCACGCTCGAGTGTGCTCGCTCTCTCTCTCAAATAAATAAATAAATAAATAAAATCTAAAAAAAAAAAAAAAAAATAAAATTTTCC
>NW_023193035.1:0-639 GCF_002007445.2 Ailuropoda melanoleuca
GGTGTGAAAAGCAGATGGGTAAGAGAAAGTCAGGGATGTGCATGCCAGAACTGGGCTGCTACGCACCAGCAGGCGGCTGCCTTTGGGCCCACAGCTTGCGGCGGTTCTCACCCAAAGGACGGCGGGTTCACCTGACTGCCTGAGTCTGGGGCTGCAGGGAAGGAGATCCATCCACAAGGGGGTGGAGGGGAATGTGCGTCTGCCGTGTCAACGGGGCTCCCTCCCTCCCATGNTCCCTCCCTCCCATGGGCCAAGTTCCGTGCCATGCGGACAGCAGTGATACCTGGCCCTCACCTTGCAGGGGCTACGGCATGCTGGCTCCCTCCCCTTGAATCCTGGCATGCAATAAGGTACAGACTCGAAGCTGTAATTCAAGGGAAGAGGACCCGCAGGTACCACTGTGAGGGGGGTGGGGTCACTGACCCTGGGAAACGGGCTCTGGCAGGTCCATTTTCTCATTGCACTGAGTCTCCTGGCAGCGGCCAGAGTTTCCCTTCTCCTCATGCAGACCCACCTATCTCCTCCCTCTGGGTTTGTGTCCTAGGTGGTCATCTGCATCCATGGCTCGTGTCACCAGCTACAAGGTGGATTCTTCTCAATCCACACCTCCACCCTCTGTCCTGTATTTCTCCACCAGAT
>NW_023193036.1:0-510 GCF_002007445.2 Ailuropoda melanoleuca
TCCTTTCCATGTTGGCCATGTCTGACATGGGCTTGTCCTGCTCTTCTCTACCCACCATGGGGAGGATCTTCCTATTCAATGCCCCTGAAATTTCTGCCAGTGCCTGCTTTGCCCAGGAAGTCTTCATCCATGGATTCACAGCAGTGGAATCCTCAGTGCTCCTGATCATGTCATTTGACCGCTTCCTAGCCATCCACAGCCCTCTGAGATACAGCTCCATTCTGACTTCTGTCAGAGTTGCCAAAATAGGGATAGTATTATTCCTTAAGAGTATNTCCTTAAGAGTATCCTCTTAGTGCTGGCCTTCCCCTTCACTCTGAGAAGCTTGAAATATTGCAGTAAAAGCCAATTATCCGATTCCTACTGTCTCCACCAGGATGTCATGAAGTTGGCCTGCTCTGACAACCGAATTGATGTCATCTATGGCTTTTTTGGAGCACTCTGCCTTATGGTAGACTTTATGCTCATTGCTGTGTCTTACATTCTGATCCTCAAGACTGTGCTGGGAAT
>NW_023193037.1:0-1156 GCF_002007445.2 Ailuropoda melanoleuca
TCAGGATTGCAAGATTGGTTTACTATTTCAAAATCAATGTAGTTTATCTAAGTTAATAAACTAAAAAAAAAACCCATACAATCATTGTAATAGATGGAGAAAAAGTATCCGACAAATCTAACATCCATTCCTGATTACAAATTAAAAAAAACCAAACCCTTGGCAAACTAGGAATGGAAGGAAACTTCTTCATCTTGATAAAAGACTTCTACAAAAAAAACCTAACATCATCGTATTTAGCGGTGAAAGACAAGTGCTTTCTCTCCAAATCAGGACAAAGGCAAGGATGTCTTCTCTCATTACTTCTATTTGACATTGCACTGAAGGTTCCAGAAAAAGAAATAAAAGGTATTCAAAATGGAAAGGAAGAAGCAAAACTATCTTTATTTACAGATAAAATGATTATCTCTGTGGAAAACCTGATGGAANATGTGGAAACCTGATGGAATCTATAAAAAGGTTACTAGAACCAATTAATGAGTTTATCAAGTTTGCAGAATAAAAGATCAATATACAAAAAACTTAATTTATCTCTAATATCAAGCAATGAACAATTAGAAATTGAAATTTTAAAAAATATTACTTATGTTAGCATCAGAAGTATAAAATACTTAGAATAAATCTGAAAAGATGTAAAAGACTTACACACTAAAAACTATAAAATATTCCTGGGAAAAATTAAAGAAGACCTAAATAAATGAAGAGATATAAAGTGTTCATGAATCAGAAGATTCAGTATTGTTAAGATGTCAGTTCTCCCCAAATTGCTTTACAGATCAAAATCCCAGCAGACTTTTCTGTAGAAATTGGCGCTAATCCTAAAATTCATATGGAAATGTAAAGCTCTTAGAATAGCCAAAACAGCTTTGAAAAAGAAGAACAAAGTTGGAGGACTAACACTACCTGATTACAAGACTTACAAAGCTACACTTTCAAGACTTTGTGATGTTAGTGCAAATTTAGACACACAGATCAAAGAAACAGAATAGAAAGTCCAGAAGGAGAGAGATATGGACAACTTATTTCCAGGCTCAACGGCAGTTGAATGAAGAAAGGACAGTCCTTCCAACAAATGGTGCTGGAACAATTGCATATATGCAAAAAAGCAAACATCAGTCCAAACCATATACTGAAATGAACTTAAACTGGTTCAAAG
>NW_023193038.1:0-1363 GCF_002007445.2 Ailuropoda melanoleuca
TCTATTTTTAGCTTCCATCTCCTGTGTTCAAACCTGATCCCAAATGCCTGAAGGATCAAGGCACAGGGCATATCCATGTCGGCTTCTGATGTCATTTTCTGCTTGCTTATCTTGTCTGCGTCCCCCATGAGACTGTCAGCCCGGCACCGGGCACAGGAGCTGGGCCAAGGGCACATCTTGCTGAATGAACCTGTGTGGGCATGTGCGCATGCATGTCTTTTTATATATTCTTAAAAGTTCATGAAGATTCCTAACCAAAGGATATCCCTCAGCTGCTGGAAGCAGGGGAACTGGTGGAAACCTGCACCAGGACCTAAAAAAGGCACTTTCAGACCTGGAGGGACCTATGGGAACCTCCAGGTGAAGCTTTGGCCGAACTAAAAGAAAGACGGGCAACTCCNTTAAAAGAAAGACAGGCAACTCCTACCTAGATTGTTATATTAACCTGGAAGCTGAGTGCAGCTGAACGGGCAGCCACGTCGACAGACTTGAGGCTGCCACAGAAAAATGGAATATTTTCTTGTTTTTGATGCTTGGTAAAGCAGTGGCCTCTTTCTGGGATAAAATCTCACATATATTCACCTGGAGCTCCTGTGTCCGGGAACACAGGCCTCTTGAAAGTCAAGGTGTGGGATGTTGAGTCACAGGAGAGCAGAGCAAAGACTGGAAATTTCCTTCAGTCCCTTGGCCCACAGATGTGGAAATGAAAGCCCCAAAAAACTCCTACTTAGGAGAAAGAATTGAAAACCTCTCCTCCAGCTTCTCAGAGTAGAGTCCCCACTAGCAGGAAGGGGATGCCTGGACCATCCTTGCCTTGAACCCCAGGATGCCAAGGGCTGGGGCCAGTGAGCAGAGCGTAGGCACAGGGACGGTCTAGTGACTGGTTTCCTCTCTCTCTTTCTCTCCCTCTATACCCCCTCCCTCCCTCTCAGTCGCTCTCTCTCTCCTCTCTCTCTTCCCCGTCTGTGTGTCTGTGTTTCTGCCAGGTGAGGCTGCCAAGGTCGCCATGGTCCATGACCTTCCTCCTCGATTTGGCCGCATCCTTGCTCTTCTTCGAAGCGTGGCTTCAAGGCTCTAAGGCGCCTGTGTGGCCTCGGTGAACGTGCCCCGGGCCCAGGGCAGGCCTGGCAGTCCCTTTGTCCTCCTCTTCAGTCCTGTCGTGGAGTTCGTCAGCAGGCCTGCTGAAGCCCTGAGCAGAGGGACCCGCTCACAGCCAGGAGGATCTTCCTCTTGCTTTCAGCCAGACCCTCACACTCCGCTGGGCTGATCTGCAGCTTGGTCAGGGGCACAAGCCTCGTGCCTGTGTTTGCCGCGGTGGTTCCACTGGACTTCCAATAGTTCTCTGTTCTTTCACCATTTCCTC
>NW_023193039.1:0-619 GCF_002007445.2 Ailuropoda melanoleuca
TCCAGCACCTTGGAAAAAGTAGATTATCAACACACGTTACTAAGTGAATAACAGATAGATGTGCAGCTCTGCGTGCCAGGATGCGTAGTGCTTTCGAGGGACAGGGCTGTCTTGGAATGACGGTGAGTTAGGACTACTGTAGACACATGGCCACCTTGGGTCACTGAACCCTGCAAAGGTTCTTCTTAATCTAACTGGATATTCCTGCTCCTTCCAGGACCCCCACTTCAATCATTAATAAGAGAGAGGGTGAGGCAGGGAGGGAAAGTAGTAAGCGCACAGTGAGGAAGGAGGAGTGAGGGTGGAGAATGAATAAAAAATATACAGCAACCACACAAAGACAGCGATAGAGAGCTTAGCGCTGTTATCGCTCATTATAGTCTGAGTGATTTGGGATCTAAATTGTCCCATGGCGACAACATTACTGTGTGATGGAGTTCCCTGACTTTGTTTCATTGGGATGTGGTTGCTCTATGGAAACGGCCAAATTCNCCAAATTCTTGGGTACTTTGGGGAATATGGATCTTCATTCCAGTGATCATTCTAATTCTTAATTCTAATTCTGGCCAATCACAGAACTGCCTGTTGTCTTGGTCCCTTTATTTTTTTCCCCCTCATA
>NW_023193040.1:0-1342 GCF_002007445.2 Ailuropoda melanoleuca
TGTGTGCGATACCTCATACATGAATGTGTATGGAAAATTGAAATTGCGGTTGGATAATTCAAGATGAGGGGGCCCTGGTTATTGGTGAACCTTTAACTTCTGAGATACATAAGGCAACATAATTCTCTTTCCTCATTTTCCCAGCTGATATATTTCTTGTATTTGTCCTTGGTTTTACAGAACATACTCTGATTTCTGCCATGGAATCCACAACTCTACCATTTACTGTCCGATTTCCATGTTTGGTGGCCTTCGTAGCAGGAGCATGGTGAAGTGAAGCAATAGTGGGAATACAATATTCATTATTAATGACAAGTAAATTTTGCTGCAGTAAATTAGCTGGGCCAGGGATATTCTCACTTGTATGTATAATAGCAGAAGTTTTCATTAATTGTTCATTTGGTACCTGCATTTTACCCACCATTAAGGAAGAGTATAAAGATGTATAATTGGTTTCTCTAAAGCAGCACTCTTAAAATGTGAAGACAAACTAATGGCCATGATTGAAAATCAGGTAACTTGGATGCAACAGCCCATATTGACAATGCAGATGGCAGTACCTATTCTGTTTAAACAGAAGTCTAAATATGATAGAAAGTGAATGACCTTGGTAATGGTATAATCATTACTAGGATTTGTTTTTTATTACTAGGATCTTTTTGCCTCCACTTAAAATATATTTTTAGAGATAAAGATTGGTGCAGTTCTGATTGTGTTCAGAGTAAAAACAAACAAACAAAGCAAACAATAAAAAAGGTAGTTTCCCTTGGGCAGCCTAGTATTGATTTTGACACAGCTGTCATAGGAATTTTCTTTGAAACTGGATCTCTAAAAGTTCTTGATGGCTAAATTAAATATTTGAAATAGACTAGGATAGCAACATGGCATACTCAGAGCTGTTGAGTATACCACAATTCATAAATACACCTGTCATCACTATGAGAAGACTGTTTTTCAGAATGTCTTCTGGTGCTCTGAAGAACTCATTGATACTGCTGGGCAGTTATCTGGGGCTATCATATCATAGGCTGGGACATAAGATCCCAAAATTTTCATGTCAGATAACCTCTAGGGGACAATATCACTACCTATCTGTAATGGTTGATTTTTTTTTACAGCTTAATTGTGGTGTNTATTGTGGTGTAATTGACATACACAAAAGTGTATGTATTTAACGTATACAACCTGATGAGTTTGGACATATGCAAACATGAATGATACCATCACTACAATTGAGTAAAAGACATTTCTAACTCCTCCTAATGTTTCCTTGTGTGTGTGTGTGTGTGTGTTTTGGTAAGAACAATTAACGTGAAATCTGCCCTCTTAACAAATTTTGAAC
>NW_023193041.1:0-159 GCF_002007445.2 Ailuropoda melanoleuca
CCACAGAATCAGCCTGAGATGCAGGAAGTTACATCTGGATCTCTACAAATGAACATCTCCAGTGCTGAGCACTGAGGGGACAGGGCAACTCTACCCAAACAGGGTTTCCTGAATATCAGCGCGGCAGGCCCCTCGCCCAGAAGGCAGGCTGAAAAATCA
>NW_023193041.1:417-574 GCF_002007445.2 Ailuropoda melanoleuca
GATGCGACGGCCCTGGAAGTGAGGGCTGGGACGCCAGGTGTGGGGCGCACAGCCCGGGATACTGCAGGGTTGAGCAGCACCAACACAAACAGAGTTAAAGTGGCCAGAACATCAGTGGAGAACAGGCCGCAATCCCTCCGTTCTGTGACAGAGGCTG
>NW_023193041.1:627-958 GCF_002007445.2 Ailuropoda melanoleuca
CCAGGGAAAGCCTGCAGAGAACAAAAGCCTGGAAATACTGGCTCACAGGGTGCCCATCCCCATCCCCCCTCGCAAGGGACACGGAGACTTTACCCAGACAGGGTTTCCTGAGTTTCGGCGCGGCAGGCCCCTCCCCCAGAAGGCAGCCTGAAAAATCAAGAAGTCCACAACCTAGGGCACCTGAGTGGTGCAGTCATTAAGTGCCTGTCTTCGGATTAGGGCGTGATTACAGCGTTCCAGAAAGGAGTCCCTCATTGGGTTTCTCCGCTGAGAGCCTGCTTCTTCCTCTCCCCCTCCCTTGCTTGGGTTCCCTTTCTTGCTGACTGTCTGT
>NW_023193042.1:0-296 GCF_002007445.2 Ailuropoda melanoleuca
TTACAAATCTTCTCACACCAGGGTAACTGACGGTGTGGATGGTGTTAAGAAAGTCCTAGGACAGGCACTGTCTATATTCTTGCAGCATCAATTTTGCTCAAAGATTTGGTACAATATTTCTATGTTCAAAGAAACTAGGTTAAATGATGGAGTAGAATGCAAACTTCCTAGTGTAAAAAATGATGAAATTCCAGATTGCAGAGAAATGTCTTTCATATAGGGAAGGGGCCTCCCTGTTTCAGAACCCCGCAGGGGTTCTTTTGTGAAGGATGCGTCTGTGGAAAAGTTTGAGCAAC
>NW_023193042.1:346-721 GCF_002007445.2 Ailuropoda melanoleuca
CCTCTCCCTTGGCTTGCACTGCAGACTGGCCCAGGGCCTCTCCCCAGGCTTGCGCTGACTCCCTAGGGATATCTCATTGCCATTAATATCTCCTCACGTTTCTAAACTCACAGCTTGTCAGCGCCGGCGCAAACTGAGAGCTAAAGCCAGGTTCTAGCTTGCTCTTTTCATAGGGGTAAATGGAGAATGAGCAATTTACAAGGACTTGCCTGGGGGGCATCCGGGTTTCCCAAGCTAGTGCTCCTCCCGGAGTCCTTGGCCACCTCCATCCTTTATCCTGCTGGAACACCTGGCCCCTGTGGCACGTGCAGAGAACCTCCCACCCACCCACTCCTGGTCCATCCTTCACCCTGCAGGTCCTTTCTTGGGAGCCCT
>NW_023193043.1:0-4068 GCF_002007445.2 Ailuropoda melanoleuca
ATAAATATATATATTGGTAGAATGTCAGTTCTGTGCCAGGATTTTGGAAGGGGAAAAGGAACTAAGGTTTTTGAGCATCTATTATATATGAATGACAATCTACATAATTCATGTCTAAAATTTTATTTAAATATCATATCAATTCTATGAGGCAGGTGTTATTATCCTGCTTATAGGTGAGGGTATTGAGACTTTAATAATTTAACTTACCCACATAAGGTAATGATCATGGTCTATTTGACCTCAAAGGTCATGCTCTTTACCCTACATGAAATTTTTGCTTATTTTTGAAGTGTGCATAACAAGTGAGTGACTAATATTTCTGGAAATCATGTTTACTATAAACAGATAATGTAGGCAGGCTAGCTCTTTAGATAATTATTATTTTTTTCTTTATGATTAAGAATCATTTATGCTCACTGTAAAAATTGGAAAGTAAGATTCAGTTGATATAATCTGGTTCCTTCTCAATGTTTTCTTTGTCAGAAGATGGTAACAACCGTCAGAAACCAAAAACCTAGAAGTCAGTCTTATTTTCTCTTCCTTCCTCATCACATTGTCCAGTACAAGTTCTAGAGCATAGATCTTCAAAGTGTGTCTGGAAATGGTCAATTAGTTCCTTTCTCTGCTCTTACACCGGCCAGGACAACTGCAACCGGTTGGTCTCTCTCATCCAATCATGCTTTTCTAGTTCATTCTCCTCTCAGCAGCCAGACTCATATTTAATAAAACAAAAACCAAGCTGAATTACATTACTGTATTTTTGTTAACAGGAAATTAGGTACTTGGTAGGAAAATACCTCATTGATATTTTTATTTGAATTTCATCTTTAAACATGGGGTGAAATGGAAATTGTATCTTATTTTTTATGATTATGTGGCTATATCCTATGTACATTTACACATTTTGATTTTTCTATATTTTTTACCATTTGCTTAAACTTCTTTCATATAAACTGATGTGTTTACTACTTTATTTAAAATACTTTCCACAGTTCTGTTTGTCTTTTAACTCTATTTATGACTTTTGACATGCAGAGTTTCTTAACATTTATGTGGACAAAGGATTTCCTTGTGGGGTGGGGTGTGTTTGTGTATGTGTGAGTGACAGACTTAACATTTAAAAAAATCCTTTCCCATTAAATACTCAGTTGTACAATTTAGAATTCTTTACATTTAATGGTTCTAATTTTGTCTGTACATTTCAATTTTCTTTATAAACGTTTCACTTAGTGTTAATGCAATTCACAGGTATTTTAATCACCTGTTGCAAAATTTTAATAATTTTCACACCAAAAATTATTTTAGAGATAAATATATCCAGTAAAATTTTCATGTTTATCTTGAAGGTTGACAGTAAAATGGTACCGTTAAGGCTTTGGCAGGTAAATGATTTTGAACTTGTTTGCACTGTTAGTATTTTTCTGAATTCTTAATGGTAGGATTCTTATTTTGTGGTTTTTGTCAGATTTTACGGCAGTATTCACATCTCTCAATAAATTTACACCAATCTTCACAATTGTCTAGGCTAACACTTAACTGAAATTTTAGGAAACACAATTTTCTTTATCCCTTACATAGACAATTATGCCTACCATCATGGAACAGAAAGGTACAGCCTTGACAATTCAAAGAACAGAAATAAGGGAATTAGTATTATACTAATTCCATTTCTACACTTTGTACGGTGAGCTTTAAATTTTGTTTACCATAGCAATTAGCAGTACAGGTATAGAGTTAATAAAAATGTGAACAATATGTAAAAAGGCTATATGTTGTGATAGAAGAGGAAAGTCTTATATTCTTCAGTAAAATGTGGAGAAATCAACTGTAGGTTTATTGAATGATGCTTTAACTTTCTTACTATGTACAGAACACTCTTACAAAAATCCAACTTATTACTAAATTTTCTGAAGGAAAAAAATCTGAATTTTCAAGCCCAGAGCTCTCTAGTTTTTCATTGAAAGTTGTATTTAATAGCATATTTTATTTTTTTAATTTTTTAAAAGATTTTTTAAAGATTTTATTTATTTACTTGAGAGACAGAAAGGGGGGNACTTGAGAGAGAGAAAGAGAGGGAGGGAGGGCAGGGGGAGGGGAGGGGAGGCAGAAGCAGACTCCTTGCTGAGCAGGGAGCCCAACTACGGGCTGGATCGTGGGACTCCAGGATCATGACCTGAGCCGAAGGCAGACGCTTCACCGACAGAGCCACTCAGCACCCCTAATAGAATATTTTAAAAATAAAATATCTCAGGGATACAACTGTACCACTACAGCATCTTACTGTGATTTCTGCATAGCTTTTGAATAGTTTATATGTGGCAAGGGAATTATACTCTCTTTAAAAGTTTGACGGAAACCAGAATTAAAATCTCCTGGGTTTATAATTGGTCATTATTGGAGAGCATTCTTTGATAAAGTTTCAAACAATCCCATACTGCTTTTCCTGCAAAGCATTGTATTTCTTCATTTGGTGATTTTTTTACCAGAAAAGAGTTATCTAAGATTTTTGTACATACTTGCACAAAGATGTACATGATATTCTGTACATGTTATTCTTATATCATTCATTGCCTCTGAATCTGTTATTTTATTTCTTTGTTATTTGAATATTATTTCTCCTTCCTTCTATTCAGATCCAGAATGCAGTCACCATTAACATCCTTACTTCTGATAGTCTCATTGGTGGGTTCCTTGTATCATACTCATACAGATATTTTTCACATCAGTGCTTTTTTGTTTAATAGTAAAAATACTATTTTTTGCTTAGTAATAAAAATACTCTATTTTTGACATGATTTTTAAAACTCTGAGCCTTGTTTCCTTTCAAGGACTATTTTTATTTTCTATCTTATGTTCTGACTCAGAATCCAGCTGTATTTAGCCTTCCTCTAGTCCAAAGATGGTGACATATCCAGGCTTATTATAGCCTCTTCAATAGGATTTATAAAATGGAATGATTTGTATATTTTTATTTCTTTTATTTTTTTCAAGTTTTTATTTAAATTCCAGTTAGTGAACACACTAATTGTAATAATAGTTTCAGGTGTGGAATTTAGTGATTCATCACCTACATACAACATCCTGTGCTCACCACAAGCGCCCTCCTTAATTCCCATCACCCATTTAGCCCATCCCACTGCCCAACTTCTGTCCAGTAACCCTCACCTTGTTCTCTATAGTTGAGAGTCTGTTTTCTGTTTTGCCATTCTTTTTTTTTTCTTTTTTCCCTATGTTCACCTGTTTTATTTCCTGAATTCTATGATATGAGTGAAATAATTTGGTGTCTGTCTTTCTCTGACTGACTGACTTTGCTAACTAATACTCTCTAGCTCTATCCACATTACTGCAAATGGCAAAATTTCATTCTTTCTGATGGCTGAGTAATATTCCATTATATATACACACTGCACAAACTTAAGAGTTTAAGTTATACAGAAAGTAAAACAAAAATATTTTGAGCAAGATAGAGAGAGAGAGATAGCATGCAAGTGGGGGGAGGGGAAGGAGAGAGGGACAGGGAGAATCCCAAGCAGGTTCCACACCCACTGCAGAGCCCAAACCAGGGCTCAGTCCCATGACCTTGAGATCATGACAAGCCAAAGTCAAGAGTCAGGCACTTGGAGAAGAGTTAACATGGCAGAGGAGTGGGGGACCCCTTTTTCAGCCGGTCCCCTGAGTTGAGCTGGATAGGTACCAGACCAGCATGAATATCCACAGAATCAACCCGAGACGCAGGAAGATACATCTGGATCTCTACAAATGAATATCTCCAGTGCTGAGTATTGAGGTACGAAGAGGGGAGCCGTGAAACTGCACACAGATATCGGAAGATAAACGGAAGGGGGAGGGAGCCGCCGTGTCTGGGTGCCGGGAAGTGGTAGCCACCTGCATGGGGGAGCGGGTGGACCACGGACCCAAACCCTCAAGACAGCAGACTGAGACCGTGAGCTGGGGGTGCGCGCTACCAAGCATCTCACGGAACTCTGGAACTCCGGAACTCCGCTGTGCTCACTGGATCCAGACTGAGACCGGGAGCTCCGGGAGCGGATGCAGGGCGGCTGGTGG
>NW_023193044.1:0-713 GCF_002007445.2 Ailuropoda melanoleuca
TGAGATTCCAGGTGATTAGTGGAAATGGCTGTAGATTCGGATAGGCCGAGAGGAGGGGAAAAGTCCTTTCCAAGAGAGGACAGTGGGAGCGAACACTTGGAAAGATGAATACATTTAGTGGTAGCAGTAGTAATTATTATGTAAGTTACATATAGTCAAACTGACTTTCTTTTTCTGGTTTTACAGTTCTAGGAGTTTTAATACATGTATAGATTTATGTAACCACACTCACAATCCAAACACAGAGCAGTTCATCCCCCCAGAAACTCCCTCATGCCCCTTCGTGGTCAAGCCTTCCTCCTGCCCCTAACCCGAGGGTTCCCTGTCACTGCAGTTTTGCCTTTTCAGAATGGAATCATACAGGTTGTAGCCTTTTGACGTTCATCCCGGTCGTGTTTTTAGCTGCTGAACTGTATCCCCTGTATGGATATACCACTGATTGTGTATCCTTTCCACGTGCTTTCCTGGCTTGGGCGATGATGAATAGAGTTGTGATAACATGTGTGTGCACGTCTTTGTAGGAGCGTGTTTTTATTTCTCCATCGTGAACNCATCGTGAACACCTGGGAGCGGCACTCCTGGAGCACATGGTCATTGTAGGCTTAACCTTGTAAGAAACCCCTACTGTTTTGCAGAGTGGCAGGACCATTCTGCATCCACCAGCAATCAGAGAAAATTCCAGTTGCTCTATGTCCTTGTCAACACCAGGTTTT
>NW_023193045.1:0-256 GCF_002007445.2 Ailuropoda melanoleuca
GCCGATGTGACTTCAAGGGCTTTATCTTCGCTCTTTTTTTCTTGGTCCTATGTGCTGGATATTTCCAAGGCACATTCATCCAATGGGGATCTGGTTCCCTATTGAAAACACGGATGTTAGCTGGGGGTGTTTTCCTGGATGCTCTACTTTAATACCAATAAGAAGGTTGCTGTGTCGTCGAAATTCTTGAACTTTTTCATTTAGACTGCCTTATTTAAATGAGATGATGTTCGTTGATATTTCCCTGGATTGTGTG
>NW_023193045.1:607-833 GCF_002007445.2 Ailuropoda melanoleuca
TTCCAAGGCACATTCACCCAATGGGGAATCTGATTCCCAAGAAAACTCGGATGTTTGCTGGAGGTGTTATCATGGACGCTCTTCTTTAATACTAATAATAAGTGCCCTGAGTCCTCGAAATTCTTGACTTTTTTATATATACTGCCTTATTTAAGTGAGATATGTTCGTTGATATTTCCCTGGATTGTGTGGTGTCTCAGAGACCACTATGTGGCACTCTCGTCAG
>NW_023193046.1:0-1203 GCF_002007445.2 Ailuropoda melanoleuca
GTTAATTCTACAATTGGAGGCAAATTTGAACAACTACTAAAAACAAATTAATTGATTTTCTAGAAGCCTTATATATGACTGATATAAAACTGACCTCCTTTTCAGCTAAGTGTGAAATTCTTCTATAAACAGAATCAGTGCACTACCAGCTATTTTTGCCCTTTACACATATCTCTACAAGACTATTGGAAACAAAAGTGAGCAAAATTAATTCTGCAGAGCAATCATCTAAGGTCTCTGAAAGCCATGCTTCAGAGAGTGATGTATAAAGGCAACTTTTGTTGTTGCCCGTATTAAACTGATGTCTTCAAGCTTAATCTTCTAAAGTAAAAACAAACTGCTAGAGTAGATGTTAATGTTTCTCCAGCAGTGATATGTTTCTGGCTCTCATGTGGTTGTTGCTATTACTTCAAGCCCTATGGTAAATATTCAGAACCCAAAACTAGTTAGTTCAAGTTATACTTCATTAGCAGCTTTCTTGAGAAACTCTGGGTTTTATAAATTCTTATACATATTATTTTGCCCTTTTAAAAAGCTCATTACTACTAAAACAATTTAATTTAAAATACAACAGTATTAGCAAATAATAAAATAGTTATAGATATCAGTTGTTCAGTAAATGACAAAACCACTGTGACAAGAACATCTAGATAAACCCCTATTCCCTCTATGGCAGCACTGCCCTGACTTAATTTTCTGTGCACATTTAACATTTATTATCCTGAATTTCCCCACATTCCTCACTTAAGCTAGCACCTGGCAGCGTGGCAGCCTTGTGACTTTGACAATCCATGGCCCAAGCCATCACATGTTCATCAAAGGCAACACTATCAAATACCACTAACTGAGACCAGAGGGACTTAGCTGGCTCTAGTGGATACCTTCTCAGTGTGCACCATTTTTTATTGACCATAGCTCTACGTACTGTCCTTTACAGTTGCCCTGTGTCTGAAATGGATCAGAGAAAGAAAGACAAGTTATTTGAGTCACATTTAATCCTGTGTTAGGGTGAGAACTCTGTATTCTGCCTATGTTTCTCATACANTACCACTAACTGAGACCAGAGGGACTTAGCTGGCTCTAGTGGATAACTTCTCAGTGTGCACCATTTTTTATTGACCATAGCTCTACATACTGTCCTTTACAGTTGCCCTGTGTCTGAAATGGATCAGAGAAAGAAAGACAAGTTATTTGAGTCACATT
>NW_023193047.1:0-578 GCF_002007445.2 Ailuropoda melanoleuca
TTTTCATCCTTCTATTTTCTACAATGACCATGTGTTACTTTGTGATGAAAAAGAACACTGCTATAGGCCCAATGCATGGGCCCCCACCCCCACCCCAATTCATATGTTCAAGCCTAACTCCCAAGGTACTAGGAGCTGGAGCCTTTACCAGAAAATTAGGTCAAGAAGGTGGAGTCCTGAATAGGATGAGCACCCTTCTATGAAAGGACAGGAGAGAGATGATCTTTTTCTTCTGCCGTGTAATGATATGGCAGGNCAGGAGGGCAGCTGCCTACAAGCCAGGAGGCAGACCCTCTCCAGACATCAGATCTTGGTCTTCCCAGCCTCCAGAACTGTGAGAAATAAATGTTGTTGAAGCCACTCCGTCTAGCTGCATTTGTTACAGCAGCCTGAAGGAATTAAGACAAACACCATATTATTTATTATTAATATGAAAAGTAGAAGAAGAATGAATGAGGAGAAGCAGGAACAGTCTGGTGGGCCAAGTAGCAAAGAGGAAATAGACCGCAGGATTTGGCCATTAGAGTTAAGTCACCAGCATTTGTGTTAAGTGTTATGCACATGGAGGTGAAAGCCCT
>NW_023193048.1:0-3542 GCF_002007445.2 Ailuropoda melanoleuca
CGACAAAGAAGGACCTGGTTCAAATGTCAGCGATCCCGAGGTTGAGAACTCCCGGTCTAGACATGCACGGGGTCCACATGTGCCCGTGTCCATATTCCAGAGCCCGCCCCTGTGCCCACCATGTTGTAAGCCCTCAACACATGTTGGCTGAGGAATATCACTGCACTGGGCCCCAGCCCGAGTGACACCCAGTACCATCGCCAAGCGTGAGGCCCAGGCCTTGAAGAAAGGCTGTAGCTGTCTCTCGGCCCTGAAAATCCGGCTGTGGGGTGGGAGGCAGCCCTTCGGAGAGATGCTGCTTCCTCCAGGAGAAGGGCAGACGCGACCCATTCAGCTAACAAGTTGCCAGGGCTGTGATAATGTTGCCAGACACTGAAATTGCCCTTCTTACCAACACTGACGGCCAGGCTGATGAGACAACAAGGCTGTTAATTAGGCCCCTAATGGCAGCTGCAGAGAGGACAATTTTTCCAAGGAAAGAGAGGGCTGGGGGCTCTCCCTTGTCCCATCAGAGACGGACCCCGAGGCTGGGCTCTGTCACTTTCCAGAGGAGGAGGAAGACTGTCGCAGCCTGGGGTGGGGGGTGGGGGGGCTGTCGGTTGGTCTGTCGTCAGTCCGAGGCTCCCCAAGAACGGGGGCAGACCAGTTAGCTCTCGTGCGCCCTCAGCACCACATTTGCCCAGACAGGCCCGTGATAAAGACATTTAATAAAGAGGAAAATAAAATCAAAGGGCCCTCTCTCCCCTTTCGGGTTCCATGTTGGTCCTTCCTGCCATCTCCCTGGATGTCCCCCCCTTACTGTCACCTCTCTCAGAGCCCGAGCCACCCCCTCCAGCCCCTAGGGTGACCCTGGTGCCCCCACCGGACGCAGGCAGAGGGGCACTCTGCTGAGCAGGGCACAGACCAGTCCTCCTTCAGCGTCCCTTACTGCTGGCAGTGCTGACGGGGCTGTGCCAGCCACCACCTCCAGGCCCAGTTCCTCAGCCTCCCCGGCCCTGCAGCCCTGGGACCCAGGCAGGCGTGGAGCCAGGGCACGCTCTGGGCCTCCACGGCCGACCTGGGCCCGTTGGCATGGTGGCTTGGGCCAGCTCCAGAGGCAGGCTGCCGAGCCTGGAAGGATGACATCCCTAGAATAGGCGAGCACATCTCCTGGCAGTCTGTCTGGTCCGTGGGCCGTGGCCAGCGGCCCAGGTTTGTGTCCCCAGCAAGAGTGTAAAAGGTCCAGGAAACCCCAAGGCCCTGGACGCAAGCCTCTAAGGACCATGCCCAGCTCTGAATTGACATTCTCTACCATCATCGTAACCACGGGAGCTCCCGTCCGTTCATGAGCTCATGTCCCAGGGTGCTCTGTGCCGCTCCGTGGGCTCCCCCGCTACAGACACATTGGTGCCACAGACCTGTCCCCCGCCACAGACACCACCCAGCGCCTTGTCCGCGGGCCCCTTGGATCCCTGGGCACCTGACACCCACAGGTGCCGCCCGGCCCCGCCTCTAGCCTGCCCTCCAGCACCTTCAAGGAAGTGCCTGAGACTGCACCCCAGAAGAAGGGTCATTATTGCTAATGCCTTTTCTCCCCCATCTGTTGTGATTGTTTACACTCCACTTGCTAATTAGAGACTAATTAGCTGGTGCTGAAATTCATCACTTTCCAAACACAACACGGCAGCCGGAGGAGCGCGGCGATCGGGCAACATCTGCACCTCCGCTTGGAGCCAGGAGCCAAGGTGCCGTTCTGCTCCTCCCCCGCCCCTCTCCTCCTCCTTCTCCTCTTCCTCCTCCCTCGCCCTCTTCCCAGATGCCCCAGAGAGCCTGGGGGTATCTCCTCTTTGATCAGGCACCCCAGTCCAGTGCGGTGCACAGCTCAGGGTAAAGACTCAGGAAATTCTCACGGAGCCAGGGCATGAATGAGGGAGGACCAAAGCGTTGAAGGGACCAGGTTTGTGGCTGGGGGAAGGAGGGCAGGACCAGGAGCTGCCCATGACTCAGTGGGGACGGCACTGGATGGGGCGGGGCCTGGGGAGGGGGTTCCTGAGAGGCAGGCCACAGACCGGACCTTGGCAAGGCCTTTGGGGTACTGGGTGAGGGGGTGCAGGGGCAAGGTTCTGCACGTCAGAAGATGAAGTCACAAAGCAGGGGCAGACAAAGGAGCACGGGGAGAGGGAGCAGGCAGGGCAGCAGGGCGGCAGAGGGCTGGAGGGAAGGAGTCTTGGCGCTGGCGCCCTGGCTTGGGGTGAGGAGGTGTGATTGCATCCGACTACGGAAATCTCTGTGGCCCACGGGCGGGCGGCCTCAGTTGAAACCATCCATTTGCATGACAGCCTGGAGCCGAGAGCCTGGACCGTGACCTCCCTTNGACGGAAATCTCTGTGGCCCACGGGCGGCCTCAGTTGAAACCATCCATTTGCATGACAGCCTGGAGCCGAGAGCCTGGACCGTGACCTCCCTTCTTCTCTTCTCAGAGAAAGAAGCCGCTATTCCCCCAAGTTCCCTTTTCCTAGGCTGGGGGCCTCGGGGCCAGCTGCCCGGCTCCTTTGCATCCCCTGGGCGTCCCCGGGGACGGCCACCGCATGAGAACAGCTGGATGCGGCCCCGGAGCCCAGGAGCCTCCGAGACGCGGGGTCTCCAGCCCAGGCCCTGGTGTGATGAGCTGGGCTCATCTGAGGGAAGCCGCAGGGCAGCCTGGGGTCTGAAGGGGAAAGAGTGGAACCTCATCTCTACCCCTCTCCTGGGGGCATCCCCAAAGATGCTGCCATCCCTTGCAGCCCTGGCCAGGGGACCAAAGGTCACCTCAACTCAAAACCTTCCCCGCTGTGTGACAAACACCTGGGCTTGCTCTCACGGGTGTACGGGCCGTGTGCGTGTCTCACCCGGGCCTTCCTTGAGGGAGGGTTCCGGGAGACCCAACAGCCTGGGCCTAAACCGCCCCTCTGCCACTTTCTTACGGTGTGGCTTAAGGTACATGGCATAACTTCTCTGAGCTTCTTTACCCATCTGTAAAATGGGGCTGTCAATGTCTCGCTCATGGGGTGGCCGTCAGGACAAAGACAATGGTTTCCTCTTTTTAGCGCGGTGTCTGATAGCGGACATGAACTGGAGTGAAGGGCAGGAGGGGGGCGAGGAGGTGTGCTCCAGGCTGGCTGCCTCCGGGAGAGAACAGACGGTTTCCTTCTTCCCCTGCCGTCCCTCGTGTGCAGTACTGTGCTGCTGAACTGTTCACAGCCCTCCCTCTGGGAAAAAGAGAAAAGCCCCGATTTGCCATGTTTGCCAAATTCCTGCGCTCTAAACACTCCCAGCATGGCCAGTTCCAAGCTCTTGGTGTCAGTGACACCACTGAACAGCGACTGGGAAGATGAGTACCAGCCCTGGCCCCCCGCCGCCTGCGTGTCACCGAAGTAGGACTCCGGAGTAGAAATCTCTCTGTCGGTGGGTGTGACTGGCAGTCGGCTGTTCTGGAACTGGACACACAAGGCTGCTTTGCCCACAGGTGGCCACTGTCCACGAGTGGACTTAGGCCTCTGTGTGGCATGGGAGGGGTGAGGAAC
>NW_023193049.1:0-1195 GCF_002007445.2 Ailuropoda melanoleuca
TGGACTGAATAACACCTTTGGATTGTTTGTTTTCCAGCTCCAGCTTGCTGATGGCAGATCTTGGGACTTTTGGGGGTTTCATAGTTGTGTGAGTTACTTCTTACAGTGAATCGCTCCGTCTCTGTCTCTCTCTAGATGCAGGTAGAAATAGAGATAAAGAAATATAGAATTAGTTTTGTTTCTCTGGAAAACTCTAACACAAGCTCTTTGCTCTTCATAGTTGTTTTAACTTCATGGTCTGATTATTTCAACATCCCTCCTGGATCTGGATCTTGTTCTGATGCTTGCTCTGTCTGTTCAGACATGTTCTTTTTTTTTTTTTTTACCTTTCAGTATGCCTTATAATTTTCTCTTGAAAGGTGGACATGTTGTACCCAGGTAAAGGAACTACTGTCAATAGGCCTTTTGTAATGTGCTGTGAGGTGTCAGGGGAGGGGAAGCGTTCTCTAGAACTATAATTAGGTCTCAGTCTTTTAGAGAGTCTTTGCCCCTGGGCGGTGAACACAAGTGCTTCTCAGCAGTTTTCTTTTGTTTTTTACCCACTTAGTGGTACAGGATGGGAAGACAAGGCTAGACTTGGGTATTTCTCTTCCTCTCTGTGGAAAGTTAGAGTGGGCTGGAATTGGATATTTCCCTTCCTACAGGTCAGTTAGGCTCTGGCTTAACCCCCACAGGTTAAGCTCTGTTAAAATCACCTCTCTTGAGAGCAGACCTTGTTAAGAACATATTGTTCTGGTGAATTTCAAAATGGTTATTTTTCTCTCCCTCTGCTAGAGGATCAAAGAGATTTTTTTTTTTTCTAATGTTCACTATGAGAAATTGGTAGAATTCCTGAAAGTAAAACTTATAAAAGTGTGGGGACCTCATTGTGACTGAGTCCCCTGGAGTTTTTATCCCTGAGATGTGTCCAGATTGAGCCGCCAGCAATTCATGAACCACACAGCTCAGGTTTCCTTAACCGTGGACCTGGTTCCAGTGGAGGTGGGTTTCCGTTCTGGTGAGTTGGGTTCTCTGTATTTGTCTGTCTGTCTCTCCAAACTTTATGGCAGTTTGCCTTGTGACCTCACTTCTCTNGCTTCTCTGGCAGATCTAAAAAGATTTGTTGATTTTTCAGTTTGTTCAGCTTTTTACTTGTTGTTAGGGTGGAGTGACAACTTCTCAGCTCCTTATACGCTGAATTGAAAACCAAAAGTCT
>NW_023193050.1:0-682 GCF_002007445.2 Ailuropoda melanoleuca
TTTTCTATTGGACATTTTTTTTCCTGATTTGTCAAAGATTATTTGATCTGGAGTTGAGGGTCTATATTTGGTCTCTCTATTCTGTTCCATTGATCTATGTGTCTGTTTTTGTGCCACTACCATTCTGTCTTGGTGATCCCAGCTTTGTAATATGGCTTGAAATCAGGCAACGTGATTCCCCCAGCTTTGTCTTTCTTTTTCAACATTTCTTTGGCAATTCAGGTTCTTTTCTGGTTCCATACAAATTTTAGGATTGTTTGTTACAGCTCTTTGAAAATTGCCATTGGTATTTTGATAGGGATGGGGTTGATGGTATAGATTGCTCTGGGCAGCATAGACATTTTAACAATGCTTATTCTTCCAATCCATGAACATGGAATGTTTTCCCATCTTTTTGTGTCTTCTTCAATTTCTTTCATAAGTGTTCTGTAGTTTCTAGAGTATAGATCCTTTACTTCTTTAGCTAGGTTTATTCCTAGGTATCTTATGATTTTTGGTGCTATTGTAATGGAATCAATTCCCTAATTTCTCTTTCTACAGTTACATTGTTAGTGTATAGANTCTCTTTCTACAGTTACATTGTTAGTGTATAGAAAAGCAACTGATCTCTGTGCATTGAGATATCACCTTACACCAGTTAGAATGGCAAAAATTAACAAGGCAGGAAACAACAGATGTTGAA
>NW_023193051.1:0-1320 GCF_002007445.2 Ailuropoda melanoleuca
TTTTCAGGTATTCATAAAACAACTACAATAGTCTAGACTCTGTATCATGGGGTGTGTGTGTGCACGCCCACATGCCTGGGAGTGTGCGTGTGTCGTCAAGAGAACATTTTGTACTTTGACTGCATAAATTTGTTATTGTTTAATAAATGTTAAACAATAAATACTATCTTAAACAGAACAACAAATATTAAGATAAATTACACAGCAAGGAGAAATGGTTGTAAATTCTTAAGTTTCTTATCTATAAATTTAAGATTAACCTAAATGCTATGCATTTAGGACTAAAATAGGAATTCAGGACTAAAATATGAATTGAGGACTAAATATGAATTTAGGACTAAAATTTTAATTGGGGATGAAAATATGAGTTTAGGACTAAAATTTGAATTTAGGACTACACTAACTAGTTTATAGTTTCAGTGGGATGTTGTTTAGTTTGTTTGTTTTTTTTTCCTTTGGTCTCTGTGTTTAAAACCGTTCCAATTTTATTCACATCAATATTGAATTAGTTCTGCAGATCTGTAACGCTTGTCCCAGCGCGTGGAAACTGTCTTATTTTGAACATCTCTATCCATGTCAACAATAGACATGTCTTAAGTCATCGTGGCATTAATTTAAATCAAATTAAAATACTTATAAATCGGGGCGCCTGGGTGGCACAGCGGTTAAGCATCTGCCTTCGGCTCAGGGCGTGGTCCCGGCATTGTAGGATCGAGCCCCACATCAGGCTCTTCCGCTATGAGCCTGCTTCTTCCTCTCCCACTCCCCCTGCTTGTGTTCCCTCTCTCGCTGGCNGAGTTAGTTCTGCAGATCCGTAACGCTGGTCCCAGCGCACAGAAACAGTCTTGTTTTGAACGTCTCTACCCCTGTCAACAATAGACATGTCTTAAGTCATCGTGGCATTAATTTAAATCCGAATACCATACCTACAGTACATAATTCTAAAGCCTCTGATGGCGGAAACTCTGTATATATGACAATACGCACAAAGCTCTGTCTATACCAGCAGCATAGAGTTCTAGGCTCTACTGCTGAGAGTGACTGTGGCATCCATTTATAAATAGCCCCAGCAGAGACAGAACAGGGAGACGTGATTCACAGAACTCAATGCAGAGGCTGAGCTGGGCTATGGCTGTTCGGGGCCCGACTGCCCAGAGCCCAGTCCCTCCTGCTGGTGACCCAGATTCGGTGCCCTCCCAGGGGGACCTCTTACCTTCCTGGGGCCCTGATGAGCCCAGGGACCCCCCTGACACTTGCCAGCCTCTGTGTGCTGCGGGCGGAGCTGCAGGAGCCAGAGGGTCACTCAGGAAAGGTGGGCAG
>NW_023193052.1:0-1952 GCF_002007445.2 Ailuropoda melanoleuca
CCCCCTGCTCCGCGTGGCTACCTGCCACCTCTAAAAACGCGTCCGCGGTTTTCCTGCTGTAGCCCCTGCATCCTGAGCTCCTCGCGCCCGGACAGCTCCGCAGGCGAGGGGAGCGCTCACCTGCGCACCCTCTGGAAGGACTCGGGGCCGCGTGCTCATCGGCCTGTGGGTGCACCGGACCGGAGGTGGACCCAGTGGTGCTGCCGCTGACCCCTGTGCGCGTCCGGGGCAGACAGGCGAGCAAAGGCCTTCGCAGGACTACGTTTTCTAGGAAGAACCGTGAACATAAGAGCCTCACCCTAAGTAAATCTCGAAAAACTCCTTCCTTACCGAATGTCCTGAAGATGATTGCTAATCTGTATCTGTGATGTGTGAAGCTTTTTTTAACCTCCGTGGATTTTTAAAATCTCAAAAGTTTTTTCTAAATATTCTTTTAATGTCTATTGTTTTTGAAATTTTATAAGTGAGAAAATAAATACGTGCTAGATATCGTTTTTTTTTTCTATCTTGTTTTTATGTTTGAATTGAAGATGACTCACATTAGATATTTTGGTAAATGATATCAGATTTTTCCTCCCTGAGAAATTTTAAAATGGCAGAGTCCATAGCCATTGGTATTTTATCCTCTCAAGCTGGTAGTAGTCTCGACTAGGACTTCCCCTTGAAGGAATTATGGTTAGAGAGAACTAACGAACCTAGAATTAAATTTTGTTCTTCAGTGTTGTTTTATTTCATGTTGCAAATGCAAGTATGTCAGCTTTATAAAGATCTGGATTTCACCATAGCCAAATCGGTATATTATACTTTGTATTAGTTAAAATTTATTTATATTTTTTTACTGAAATACTTTCAACGTTATTCCTTATACTTATCTAGAAATTTCATTTTCTCTTTTTTTAAATTTTTTTTTATTATGTTAGTCACCATACAGTACATCCCTGGTTTCTGATGTAAAGTTCGATGNGAAATACTTTCAACGTTATTCCTTATACTTACCTAGAAATTTCATTTTCTCTTTTTTTTAATTTTTTTTTATTATGTTAGTCACCATACAGTACATCCCTGGTTTCTGATGTAAAGTTCGATGATTCATTAGTTGCGTATAACACCCAGTGCTCCATGCAATACGTGCCCTCCTTACTACCCATCACCAGCCTGTCCCTTTCCCCCACCCCCTGCCCTCTGAGGCCCTCAGTTTGTTTCTCAGAGTCCATAGACTTAAGAGGTGTATTATCAACCTGTTTTCTCTACTTACTGAACTGTAGAGTTCTTCATTTTTTCACATAATATGAACAATTTCACAGTCATTGTTTTAAAAAAATTTACTCTTGCAATAACAAGTACATATTTATCCTTTAGTCTAATAATTTCCACCTATAGAGCAGATAGGGGTTATTTTTACTCGAAGTGGCATATAAAATGCCCATCTATATATGATCGTAAATAAACTAAATTTAAATGTCAGGCCTGGTTGGAATTAATAACATTGTTACACTTACTGGATATGGTAGTAACATCTGTGCTTTACAAATATTGACGTCCTTCATTTCTGGGATGCCAGGACTTTTAAAAGTAGGCATCTATTTATTGGGCTTACCCGAAGGTGAAGGCAAACAATAGATCTTAGCCGTATTGAAGCTGAACTGAACTTTATTTCTAATTAATACTAGGATGCTATAAAGAAAATTGATGTCAGTTAAGGGAGCTAGAAAGTGAGTGGGTCAGAGAGGGTATCACTTTGGTATGATGGGCAGGTAAGACCTCTCTTAGGAGGTGGTATTTAAACAGAGACTTGAATGGAGTGAGAAAGCAAACCATGAGCATCTAGAGAGGAAAGCCTCAGCAGGGGAACCAGCGCATGGAGAATCTGGGAGACGAATGGGCTTTGCTTCTTTATGGGATAAAACACAAAGGGAGGGTGTGTGGAGAGGAGAGCTGGGGCAGCTGTGTGG
>NW_023193053.1:0-177 GCF_002007445.2 Ailuropoda melanoleuca
TCGTCGTGTTTCACTCACGGTACCAAAGCACCTTGATTCCTGTTCCACCTTCCAAAAGGCCGTCGTGACTTAAAGGCTTTCCCCTCACACTTTGTTTCTTGGTTCTAAGGGCTGGAAACTCCCCAGGCCCCTACACCCAATGTGGCATAGGGGTCCCCAGTGAAAAGGCTGTTGTTC
>NW_023193053.1:446-867 GCF_002007445.2 Ailuropoda melanoleuca
TTTTCGTTCTGTTGCCGCCAGCAGTTTTGACAAGATTTCCCCAGGGAGCAAGCATTTCGTTGGAAACGGGTTTTGGCCGAATTGTCTTTTCAATGCTGTGTTCGTCGTGTTTCACTCACGGTACCAAAGCACCTTGATTCCTGTTCCACCTTCCATAAGGCCGTTGTGACTTCAAGGGCTTTCCCCTCACACTTTGTTTCTTGCTTCTACGGGCTGGATCCTCCCCAGGACCCTACAAACAATGTGGAAACGGGGACCCCAGTAAAAAGGCTGCTGTTCGCTGGAGTTGTTTTCCTATACGCTCTGCTTTATTACCAATGAGAAAGGCACTGAATCCTCGAAAATCCTGAAACTTTTCATTCATGCTCACTTACTCACGAGAGATGATTATCTTTGATATTTACCTGGACTGTGTGGGGTC
>NW_023193053.1:1052-1220 GCF_002007445.2 Ailuropoda melanoleuca
GGCCTTTTCGTTCTGTTGCCGCCAGCAGTTTTGACAAGATTTCCCCAGGGAGCAAGCATTTCGTTGGAAACGGGTTTTGGCCGAATTGTCTTTTCAATGCTGTGTTCGTCGTGTTTCACTCACAATACCAAAGCACCTTGATTCCTGTTCCACCTTCCATAAGGCCGT
>NW_023193054.1:0-523 GCF_002007445.2 Ailuropoda melanoleuca
GCTGGTTCTGAGAATCACCACTGGGTGTCAGAACAGCCCCAGGAATGTCTCTGCTGTCAAGCCCATTCCAGAACTGCCTGTGTCTCCCAGGGCTCCCACACAGCCCAGAAGAGGATGTGCTGGGATCTGGGTGTGGGTCTGATTGCGGAGTCACAGAAAACCTGCACCCATGNGAAACCCTGCGCCCATGCTGCTGCTCCCTGGTCACTGGCCTGGGCTGAGGCGAGTGTTCCATGCTCTCAGGTCTTCTGTTTCCAGAGTTGGGGGGGTGAGAAGGGGCCCCAGACGAGGTCCTGAGAAGAGAAGGGGTTTGCCGAAGGTCACTCTGAGACTCTGTCAGGGTAGAGGGCGTTGCCCTTTCCTTCCTAACTGTACAGGGTGAGCACTGAAGTGGTGCGTCTCCTAGAGTCTGTGTGGTGGGGACCAGAGGAGTCCCATGCACCATGTAGGCAGTCATGAGGGGTGTGAGATTCACATCCAACCCTCACTCCTGCCAAAGTGCATCTCTTATGCTGGCCCTCCA
>NW_023193055.1:0-972 GCF_002007445.2 Ailuropoda melanoleuca
GCGTTGTGTACGAACATTGTTTTTCTTTATTTTGAAATTTTCTGCAATGTTGTGATATTGTTGTTTTCCAAGAACAGAGTTATGCATGAGAAATGAAATGATCTGAAAAGCTGAGCAGAGACTAGAATTAAATACGTGTCAGGCTCCCAGAGGCATAGCCATCCTCTAAGTCGTGGAAGCCAAAGAGAAAATTGCAAAGGAAAAGACAGGCAAGGCTCGCAAAATAAAATATCAACATTCAGCCCAAAGCAATCTTTCACCAATGTACTTTATTTAGCAAAAGAAATCGTTTTAACAGGACACACACTGCTGGCGAGGCTATGGTGTCACCCAGGGCTCGCTGGCAGGGGGACTTGGCATGACCTTTCTGGAAAGCAATTTGGCAATGTATCTTGAGCGCTGTACATAGGATCCCATGTTGGGGCCTGGTCTGACCACCCTGGAGATGGTGTGCGGACAGCCTAACTCAGTAGAAGGCAAAACTGGATGTGGATAGATGTTCCTCACGGTGTTGTCTATACGCGCAACACGCATCGAGCATCTCACGACGTGCCCGTGATTTAGGAGAGTATGTGCAATGCTCGTTGGATGCTCTTCAGCCTTCAGGCATGAAGACAATGCCACAGACTGGACCTGTGTCTTGCTAGAACAATAGACGTTAAAGAGCAGGTTGGACAGGGCTGTGTACCCCTCTTATTCAACATTTATTGAGCACCTACAGTGTGCAAGGTGCTGGAGATAAGCGCAGGGCCCTGGGAATGTGAGTGGGGGAGAAGTGCTGAATTTAACCTCCTTGCCCGATGTGCAATAGGGGGGCTGTGTGTATGTGTGTGCCCTCGTGTGCCTGATGTGTGACGTGTAAGGGCTAAGTGGGAATGGGCAAGGTAGGATCATGGGTGATTTTTTTTTCCCTTCCATAATTTTTCTGAAAGTGGTTATGTTGCTTTAAAAATAAAATGTTAAACTTCCAGA
>NW_023193056.1:0-647 GCF_002007445.2 Ailuropoda melanoleuca
TTTTTGTAGCTGGAAAATGAACCTTAACCCTGAGCCTCCAGCAAGGAGGACTGGATATGGACTCACTCACAACAGAAGCTTTTTCAGGACATGGCCTGCTTTAGGCTTACATCCAGGGGTCGGGAAGTGGTCCCTTTGGTGGCCCAGCTGCAGCTCCGCTTGTCCATACAGTGAGCTGAGAGGCTTGCAGCCCCCTCTCAGGCTTTCCCGAGCTCTCTCCACACCAGCTGCCAGTGAGGGTAATGGCAAGGCTTGATTAGGCCTCTCTGACATGCCAGAGAGATTCTGGCTCCAGTCCCCCTGCCTCCCTGGCTCTGAGTAGAAGAGAAGCACTGTATTTTATGAGAAGCAAGATGAAGCAAGATGTAGATGACCAGAGAAGATTCAGGAAGATCAGCCTAGCAGAGCTTGGCCAGGAAAACAGCATGGCTTCAAACTTTGTCTCCCAATTAGCTAGCGTGATGCCCAGGGTAGTGNATAGTGCCTGCTTGCTATATTTTATTCATTCATTAGTTTCCATTCCATGGTGGAGGAGGGAGAAGGGCATTCATACATGGGCTTGCTACACAAAACAATAGTACAACAACCCAAAGTATAAAACCCCTCCCACTCCTGATTCTATTTCCCTTTCTGTTGCCAAATTTTTG
>NW_023193057.1:0-662 GCF_002007445.2 Ailuropoda melanoleuca
TTTTGAAATGTTTCTAGGTGATGTTAATTTTGCTGGTCCAGGAACCACACCTAGAGAATCATACAATAAATGAATTACTGTATTTAAAATTTTCATTAATCTCACAAATCCAAGGTTGACTAACATCTTATTTTGCCTTATGCAACTAAATTTGTCTGTCTTCTTACATGAAAAAGTTTGCTCAGACTGCCTCTAGCTTTTTTGGCTAACTTTAGAATCGTCTCCAGAAGTTCTGAAGGTCACCATCTCTATTGCACTACAATATCTGTCTGAGAACATCCTCAACATATCATTTACCCTGCAAGTGATAATAACCAACAATTTTATAGTATTTACCATATGCCAAGACCTCTTCTGGATATTTTACATAATTACTAATTTAAGTCTCAAATGATCCTATGCAGTAAATACTAATATTATCATTACTGCTTTACAGATGTAAAAACNCTGCTTTACAGATGTAAAAACAGAGACAAAGATCATTAAATGAATTGCCCAAGTTCACATAGTTAAAAAATAGCAGAAAATAGATTTAAACTCAGGCAGTCAATTTGCAGGGTACTTTTTCTTAGTTACTAATACAAACTATCGCACTTTATAATGTGGATCTGAATTTTTACTCATGGTACCTACTCTTTCATATTTTCTTTTGTCAGTGGATA
>NW_023193058.1:0-589 GCF_002007445.2 Ailuropoda melanoleuca
GGAGGAAGTGGATGGGTGGAGTAGGTGCAGGAAAAGAAAAATAAGGCTAAGCCCAGTGGCAAGGCCCGTGCACTTAGAATGGTAAATCCTCTGGAGAACTTGTGGGTGAGATAGGTTACATAGCAAGTATCTGTGTAGTACCACCTCGCACAGATGGCTCAGTGTTTATGCTGGGAGTATGGGAAGAAAAATGGTGACTGCCAGTTCCTTTGTTACTTGGAGAAGTCTCATAATATGCTCTGAAATCCTTATAAACAGATCTCCCTTCAGTTTGCCCCATGCATTATGCAAACTGTGGATTCTATGCTGCCTATCTGCAGGTTTCTTTAAGGGCACAGACTTACCTATCACTCACCTTGCCAGATTGTCCNCTTGCCAGCTTGTCCATTGCTGAGTCAACTGACTTTTAAAGTTTTAAGGTCCAGACAAGATTGGGTGCGTTCAGGGTGGTATGGCATAGCTAAATCGTGGAAGGAGCCGAGATGCCCTTCAACAGATGACTGGATTAAGAAGATGTGGTCCATATATAAAATGGAATATTACTCAGCTATCAAAAAGAACGATTTCTCAACATTTGCTGCAACATGGA
>NW_023193058.1:925-1436 GCF_002007445.2 Ailuropoda melanoleuca
TGGGTGTTATATGCAACTAATGAATCATGGAACTTTACATCAAAAACCAGGGATATACTATATGGTGACTAACATAATAAAAAAATATTATTATAAAAAATAAAATAAAATCAACAACAACAGCAAAATAAACAAAGCTTTAAGATCCAAGTCCTCAGGTTATACAAACTCATGGAATTCAGCCCCTTTGGTTTTCAAGGCCTGACATTATGGGAAATCATTTCCTCCTTGTGGGCTCTCTGGTTCCTTCCAATTTCTATGCTCCCAGCTCCCTCTCTTCCTCCCAGAGGCAGCTCCCAACCACCATTTCTGCCCTTCCTAACCTCTTTGATGCTGCTGCCTCTTTACATTTCACTGCGGAGTTTGTTCTTCCAGTCTTTGTATCGCTCTCCAGTTTATTCATTCAGATGTGAGAAATAGCTAGTTGTAAACATGGAGTGAGGTTAGTTTAAGGTCTTCCTACTCTGCCCTCTTCCCTAAACATCCCCTATTCCTATGTATCTTATTATAT
>NW_023193059.1:0-2201 GCF_002007445.2 Ailuropoda melanoleuca
TATTATATTATGTTAGTCACCATACAGTACATCCCTGGTTTTTGATGTAAAGTTGAATGATTCATTAGTTGTGTGTAACACCCAATGCACCACGCAATACGTGCCCTCCTTACTACCCATCATCAGCCTATCCCATTCCCCTACCCCCCTCCCCTCTGAAGCCCTCAGTTTGTAAACTTTGAAATTTTAAACCAGATTCTTAGGCATCATGTCAAAGTATTTTCAAAAGTAATACAGGTGTATTTGTATATGTTCAAGCTTGCAAAGTAAACCTGAGTGGGTATTACGCATTTTAATGTATGGCCATCCTCCCTGCTAAAGATCCTGTCACTTCTCCTAGTGGAACCATCCATTCTTGATGGCAGGAGTTCTTTGTGAAGCACAATGGTTGTTTTCTACCATCTCCTGTCTCCAGAATGTAGTGCAAATGGTGAGTTTCTGAAGACCCTACAGTATTCTGAGTGAATCTTAACCCCATTCTCCCCCAGTGACTGTCCTAAAGTAAGCGGGAGCCACCAGCAGAGTCACCTTCTAATCTCAGTTGACTGAAGGGTAAGCAAATTGCCTTGAAAGGTGAGAACTGCCAGCCTGTGAAGCCGGGGAGTGTCTGCCCCCGCCCAATGTGCCAGAGCCCCGCTTTCTCTCAGGGCTGTCTTTCCCCTGCAGAAAGACAGACACACACACAACANCACACACACACAACAAGACTATACACAAATGTCATTTGCTAAATTATTAAAATTAAAATTCTTTATAATTTGCATCCCAGGGCTCTAAATCAACTTCAAGTGACTTGTGAACTTCCCTGGATGACAGAGTAGGCGCTCTATAGGTATTTGTTGAATGAGTGCTGGATGAATACTCCCACCCTCCAGTCTTGCACTGGTGGGAGTTTAAGAAAGGAATAAAATGAGGTGCTAGAGTTAAAGACACTCTTAGGTAGAAAGAAAACATAGAACAGAGTGGATGGATTAATGACAAAGTGTTTGGTTTGGGGACTCCCTGATGACAGGGGCCTGTAGTAACCTATAATATAGCAGAGGAGGGAATGGGATCTGGGGCATGCCGAGGCACCAGGGAGGGACTTGGGTTCTGACAAGGTGTGGAATGATTAAGAACAGATGGGAGGAGAGCCTGCAAGAGCTCAGACTGGGATGGAAAGGGGGCACAGCCTGACTGGAGCCAGGCTTGCAGAAGGCGGGGCCAAGTCGCCAGGATGGCCTGGACCCTGGGCGTCCTTCACATCAGGCAGACGTGCTTCACACCACTGATGCTCAACCTTGCATCCTCATGAGACTCAATGGGGGCACTTTTAAAGCCACGCTCTGGGTGAATTATGTTAGAAAATCTCAGATGACCTGGGCATCAGGATTTCTATTGATTTTTTAAAGGTTTTTGTTTAAATTCCAGTTAGTTAATGTATTAGATTCAGGTATACAACATAGTGATTCAACACTTCCATACATCTCCCCGTGCTCATCACAACAAGTGTATTCCTTAATCTCCATCACCTATTCACCTGTCCCTCCACCCCCTCCCCTCTGGTAACCATCAGATTGTTCTCTATAGTCAAAAGTCTATTTCTTGGTTTGCCACTCTCCTTTTTTTCCCCTTTGCTCATTTTTTTCTTTTCTTTTTTTTTTATTATGTTCAGTTAGCCACCGTATAGTACATAGTTTTGTTTCTTAAATTCAATATGCGTGAAATCATTTATTTGTCTTTCTCTTATTTTATTTAGTATAATACTCTCTAGCTCCATCCATGTTGTTGCAAACGGCAAGATTTCATTCTTTTTTACGGCTAAGTAACATTCCATTTATATTTATATATATATATATGCGCTACATCTTCCTTATCCATTCATCAGTCAGTGGACATTTGAGTTCTTTCCATTAGTTGGCTACTCTAGATAACGTTGCTATTAACATCAGGGTGTATGTATCCCTTTATATTTTTGTATTTTTTGGGTAAATACCTCATAGTACAGTTGCTGGACTGTAGGGGAGTACTATTTTTTTTTTTTGGTATCAATTTTTAATTTACATTGTAGTCAGTTAACATACAGTGTAATATTGGCTTCTGGAGTAGATTTAGTGATTAATCACTTACACATAACACCAGTGCTCATCGTAAGAAGTCCCCTCCTTAATACCTATCATGGTAGTCATATTTTTAACTTTTTGAGGAACCTTCATACTGTT